>NW_024070194.1:28248501-28429868 GCF_014754425.2 Oryx dammah | reverse complement strand
GTGTGTGTGATATGCTGCATGTGTGTCTGGCCGTGTGTGTGTGTGTGTGATATGCTGCGTGTGTGTCTGGCCGTGTGTGTGTGTGTGTGTGTGTGTGTGTGTGATATGCTGCGTGTTCCCACGACTGTTGCACTGCACTGTGTGCTTTCTGTTCACACGCTGCATTCATGTGAGTGTCCGTGTGTTGTGCATGTGGTCATGTGCTGTCCATTTATTCATGCTTGTTTATGTGCTTTGTGCGAGTGTGTGCTCATTGTGTGTTCACAGCTGTGTGATGGGGGAGAGCACATGCCTTCACAGCTACGGGGACTAGGGTATGAAGGCACGCGTGGTTTCTTGCCTGTTCATACATGCGGAAGGCATGTGTGCCGGCTCCCATGGGGCCTTAGGTCCTGGCCAGGCCTGGGGAAGCCCTCAGCCGTCAGGGTCAGTGGCTGAGTAATGACCGTGGCCTGGGCCTCTCTCCACAGCTGGCTCCTGCCATCCTGCTGGCCTGGCCCCAGCTGACCGTGTCCCTCCCGAGGTGAGCCCAGGGCAGCCCTCTGGTGCTGAGGCCTTCACTTCTAGAAACCATCACTCACCTGCTTGGTTGCCATGGCAACCTCAGAGCCCATTTGGTGCCCTGGCTGGGTGATGCCCAAGATGGGGCCAGGCTCCAGGGCTGAGGGTTTGTGCTAGGAGGGCAAGGACCTGCTCTGACCCTCAGTCTCATCCTCTCCCAGGCACAGGCCCCCTGTACATGCCGGGCTCACGTGGAGGGGCCAAGCTGCGACCGCTGTAAACCTGGATTCTGGGGGCTGAGTCCTAGCAACCCTGAGGGCTGTACCCGTGAGTCTGCCTGGAGTGGTGTTAGGGTGCTAGGGGAGACCCTGCGGAGGGGAGGGCTGGCTCCACAGTGGCCAGGGTGGGGATGGAGTCCAGCCCTCCTGCTCCTCGTCCCACTCTCAGCCCTGCTGTGCCTCTCCTCCAGGCTGCAACTGTGATCCCAGGGGCACGCTGGGTGGGGCTGCCCAGTGCCAGCCGGTGAGTCTGAGGGCAGAGGTGCCAGGGGCCGTGGGAACAGAGTGTAGGAACCCTCCCAGGCCTGGTCCCAGCTTCTCCCTCGGCCTCCAGGGCAACGGCCAGTGCTTCTGCAAGCCCCACGTGTGTGGCCAGACCTGCGCGGCCTGCAAGGACGGCTTCTTCGGGCTGGACCAGGCTGACTACTTCGGCTGCCGTAGTAAGGCCCACTGCTTGGCCCTTGGACCACATGCCGGGGAGGCTGAGGCCCAAGGAGGGACACATGGAACAAGGACCAGCCAGGGTCTGGGTGTCACATGGCACTCACTGAGCCACTCTGGGTGCCTGGCCAGACCTGTGCTGGTGTGGAGGGGGTGCAGATTTCACCCCATCCTTCTCCCTCCGTCCCATGCCCTGGCAGGCATCACTAACCAATCCCAGGGCCCTTGCCCTAAATCCTGTCCCTCTGCTGTCCAGAGCTCCGGGCAGCTCCTGGTGGCGGTAACACTTGTCTTCTCAGCCTGGGTCACCCTTGATGGAGGGTGGACGGAGAGGAGTCCTGAGCCGGGGGCTGCGGGAAGAGCGTGGAGGCCATGGGGCTGGGCCTCACTCACTCGCTCCGCCATTGCAGGCTGCCGGTGTGATGTTGGCGGAGCGCTGGGGCAGAGCTGTGAGCTGAGGACGGGTGCCTGCATGTGCCGCCCCAACACCCAGGGCTCCACCTGCAGCGAGTGGGTACCCTGCTGGGCTGGGGCAGCAGTTTGTCCACTGGGTTCTCCCTGGGGACTCCGGTATACGGTGCAGGGCCAGTACCTGTCCCGCTCTGACTGACCCTCCTGTGGGCAGGCCTGCTCAGGACCACTATCTCCCTGACTTACACCACCTGCGCCTGGAGCTAGAGGAGGCGGCCACACCTGAGGGCCATGCTGTGCGCTTCGGCTTCAACCCCCTGGAGTTCGAGAACTTCAGCTGGCGGGGCTATGCACAGATGACATCCATCCAGGTACGGGTTCGGTGTTCCTGGCATGATGGCTGGCAGAGGGTGGGCAGGCCTCTGAGCTCATGGGTGTGGGCTGAGCATGACCAGGAGGGGCCACCCTGACTTTCTGTGCCCTCCAACCCCACTGCAGCCCAGGATCGTGGCGAAGCTGAACCTGACCTCCCCTGACCTCTTCCGGCTCGTCTTCCGTTACGTCAACCGTGGGCCCACGAGTGTGAGCGGGCGGGTTTCCATGCGAGACCAGGGCAAATTCACCACATGTCCCAATTGTGAGTGCTGGGGCTGCCCCCTCCCCACCCAGCTCCCGCCACATCCCCCCTCCCCACCCAGCTCCCACCACATCCCCGTGCGTGGGTGGGGAGGCCAGGCCTGTCCTGACCCTGGGGGGTTGGTGACCGTGGCCTGCAGTGGCCGTCTCACCCCTGCGTCCAGAAAGCCCACTGTCCCCACCCCCAGGCACAGAGCAGAGCCAGCCCGTGGCCTTCCCACCCAGCACCGAGCCTGCCTTTGTCACCGTGCCCCAGAGGGGCCTGGGGGAGCCCTTCGTGCTGAACCCTGGTGCCTGGACCCTGCTCGTGGAGGCCGAGGGGGTGCTCCTGGTGAGGCAGGGCTGAGAGGGCTGGGGTGGGGCCCGGGGCAGGGGCCACAACACCTAACCTCCCCCCTCCCCCCAAGGACTATGTGGTTCTGCTGCCTAGTGCCTACTATGAGGCGGCCCTGCTGCAGCTGAGAGTGACCGAGCCCTGCACCTTCCGGCCAGACGCCCAGCGCTCTGGAGACAAGTGAGGGCCAGTCTGGCGGGGCTGCGGGAGACCTGCTCCTCCCGGTGCCCAGGCCACCTGCCCTGTGCTGACCAGACTGTGTGTCCCCAACCAGCTGCCTCCTCTACACCCACCTACCCCTGGATGGCTTCCCCTCCGCCGCTGGGCCCGAGGCCCTGTGTCGCCATGACAACAGCCTACCCCGGCCCTGCCCCATGGAGCAGCTCAGCCCTGCACACCCGCCGCTTGTTGTCTGCTGGGGCACTGATGTGCGTGTCCCTGGGTCCCCTTGGGGACAAGTAGGGTCAAGCCCTGGGGAGGTGTGCCCTTGGCCTGGAGGATGAGGGTCCGTGTTGCAGAAGGGACATGAGTACAGGGCAAAAGTGACGCAGGCATGGCACAGACAGTGGCTCAGGCAGTGCTTGCTGCCTTCCGGATTTTGACCTTGAGAGTCAGTGCCTGGGACCTCAGCTGTAAATGGGGTGAGGGTGGCCCAGTGCTCCAGCTTGTCATGAGGGGGTGGCAGGTCCTTGGTTCACTTCAGGCACCAGACAGTCTACAGTGATGAGGCTGGTGGGCCACGATGGGCCGGGGAGGCTCAGAGTGAGCACAGGTTGGAAGGTCAAGTGGCCACAAGAGGAGTGCCTCCAGCAGCAGGAGTGGTGGGCACACAGGCCCTGAGATGGGAGGACAAGGCTCTGGGCACAGAGCGTGGGAAGGGTGGTGTTGAGGAGCACCCTGTTCTCTTGGAGGGGCCTGGGGTGGGGCCTCACATTGCCCTGTCTCCCCAGGTGGACGTCCAGCTTCAGGTGGCAGTGCCGCAGCCAGGCCCCTATGCCCTGGTGGTGGAGTATGCCAATGAGGACGCCCGCCAGGAGGTGGATGTGGCAGTGCACACCCCCCAGAGGGCCCCCCAGCATGGGGTGCTCACCCTTCACCCCTGCCCATACAGGTGTGTAGGGAGTGGGTAGAGGGTGCGTGCCAAGGGTATGGGGGGCACTGGGGCTGGGTTCAGGACCCCAGCTGCCCTACCCACTAACCACCCCTGCCCATCCCCCCAGCACCCTGTGCCGAGGCACCGCCCTGGACGCCCAGCGCCACCTGGCCGTCTTCCACCTGGACACGGAGGCCAGCATCCGGGTCACAGCCGAGCAGGCACGGTTCTTCCTGGTAAGGCCCCGACCCCTCCCCTGCATGGGCCCCGGGACCCCACTGCAGGGCTCCGTCTTTCCAAAGATTTAAACATGGGCAGAAGTAGAGTGTGGTGAGCCTGGATGCCCATTGCCGGCACCACCCTCAGCTTGCGCTGAGTCCAGGTTCTTCCAGAACCCCTCCCCTGCAGGTTTTTTCCTGTGGGTGTGAAACGTGTATTTATTTATAAAGAATGCCTGTAGTCAGTTAAGGGGAACTATGATGAGTTGGAGCCAGGGTAGAAAGAAATACCTTTGTAAATTTTTAATTTATTTTTGGCTGTGCAGGCTTTCTCTAGTTGCTGCGAGCAGGGGCGACTCTTTGCTGTGGGGCGTGGGCTTCTCCCCGCAGTGGTTTCTCTTGTTGCAGAGCACGGGCTCTAGGGTGTGTGGGCTTCGCTTCAGCAGTTGCGGAGTGTGGTCTCCGTAGTTGTATCCACGGGCTTAGTTGCCCCGCAGCATGTGGGATCTTTCCAAATCAGGGTGGCAAGCAGCTTCGTTACCACTGAGCCACTAGGGAAGCCCAGAAAGAACAATCTTAATGAAAGGCCGCTTTTTGGTATAATTTACAAAAATGCCACACCATGTGAGCGTCTTAGGTCCTGAAGCTTGGGACTCACTAGCATCGAAATAACTTGCTTCTGTGTCCTCCTCACAGAGTTGGAAACTAAATCCCAAGGTTAACTTGGTTTTGCAGGCCTGTTCTGCATCACTAAACTCTGTGCAGTGTTAACCCTTAGTTTGATGCCCAGAACCAAGCATACGTGTTTGTTCAGTAAGTGATGAAAAAGATGACATTTTTTTATCAGAGTATTACACAGTTTCATCATTACGTTTCCCTAGGCTTTTAACAGTTTTATCAGAGTAATATGTGCAGATTTTATAAAAGCTTCAAATATTGAAAAGACTTGCAACGAAAACCACAGTCCCACACCCCATCTGCCGTGTCTCATTCCTCCTTCCAGAGTCTGTGTGTCTCTTCCACGTTGCTGAGTGACTCATGTCACATAGCTTCCTCCTAAGTTTTTGATGCTGGAACCCCTGTGATTCCTTCCTCACATACACACAGCCCTGCAGTCCTGGGCTGGGTCGCTGTAAACTTCCCATGGAGCTATACCCACCGCCCAAGCACGATTTTCCCACAGTACCCAGGCCAGGAGGCAAGACAGCCCCACCCCAGATGCCCCTCGGCAACCCCCCCCGTGGTCACCCTGGACACTGGTTGTGCGCCTAGCGTGCCTGTGCTGGAACCTGCCATATGGGAGTCACACGGCTGTGCTGTCTTCTCTGCCGATGTCGTGTTGG
This sequence comes from Oryx dammah, assembly GCF_014754425.2. Lineage (NCBI taxonomy): Eukaryota > Metazoa > Chordata > Mammalia > Artiodactyla > Bovidae > Oryx > Oryx dammah. The sequence goes on along the minus strand of NW_024070194.1, from coordinate 28,424,613 downwards.
GGTGGGCTGAGCTGTCGCTGTAGTCTCGCAGTCTTCTCTCTCCGCTGTTTAGGGTTTTTCTAGACACACTGTGATGTCATGTTTTACCATACTTGTCACACGTGTTTCTACACCTTGGGACAGCACAGGGCAGAGACGCCTGCTCACGAGCCCTGGCTTGCAGAGCACCTGCCTGTGCTGGGTCCTGCCCTGTGACCACGGACGGTGGGGAGGACGCAGGAAGAGGAGGTGTGGCCTGGGGTTGGGTTGGGCTGGAAGGCACTCCAGGGCCCAGAAACCTCGGTCGAGGGCTGGGGTCTGTGTGGCCGGAGGAGAGGCAGGCTGAGTGGGGATCAGGGGCTCGGCGCCAAGAGCCAGGCCAGCCTGGGCAGGTGTAGCTGGGTTTCACCTGCCTTCGCACCCACACCATCTGCTGCCCACAGCACAGCGTCACCCTGGTACCCACGGACACCTTCAGCTCAGAGTTCGTGGAGCCCCGAGTCCACTGCATCAGCAGTCATGGTGCCTTTAGCCCCAGCAGGTAGTGGGGCTGGGGGCCTGGTGGGGGTGGCAGGGTGGTGGCAGGGACACAGGAGCTCACTGGTGTATCCCCTGCCCCAGTGCTGCCTGCCTGCCCTCCCGCTTCCCGAAGCCGCCGCAGCCCGTGCTCCTCAGAGACTGCCAGGTGCTGCCGCTGCCACCCGGCCTCCCACTGACCCGCTCACAGGAGCTGACACCGGGCGCACCCCCACCCGGGCCCCAGCCCCGGCCCCCCACTGCTGCGGACCCCGATGCGGAGCCCACGCTGCTGCGCCACCCCCAGGTGAGGGCCCGGCCAGGACTCGCAGCCTCGTGGGCACACCGCCCCTCCTGGTGTGGGCTCACCAGAGCCTCTCCCCGCAGGGCACCGTGGTCTTCACCACCCATGTGCCCGCCCTGGGCCGCTACGCCTTCCTGCTGCATGGCTACCAGCCCGCTCACCCGACCTTTGCTGTGGAGGTCCTCATCAACGGGGGCCGCGTCTGGCAGGGTGAGCAGAGAAGGTGGACCCCTGGGTGAGAGGGCTGTCAGGGGTCCACATGGCCTATACAGGACACGGATGGGGTGCGGCTGGGTCCGCAGCTCACATGGCCACAAAGCGGGGCCCATCCCCTAGCTGTGAGTGACAGGGCCACACACCTTGTCCTGCCCTCGGTTCTCAAACAGGGCGCCCCAGCCCATATCAGGTGCAGCCTCTGCCCCTCACGTCTGTGTGGTAACTCAGAACTCCCCCACCACATGCCAGGGTGACTGAGGGCTCCCTGGAGGCACATGTCCATGTGTATTTGTTTCCTTCTGCTCTGTGGGGCCCAGAGACCTGCATCTCACCAGCCCTTGCACATGACCACTGCCAATTCATGTTGCATGAGTGTGCCCGGCCTTGTGGGCCTCTGGACGGGTCACACATCCGTGTCTTGTTAACAGATGCACAGTCCACAGTGGCACGTGCTGCCCATGGGTGCCCCCTCCTCCGTGGCGACTGCAGGGGTCCCTGGACAAGGCCGTGGGGCATGGGCAGTCTGCATGGGGTGGGTGTTGACCTACTGTTTCTCGCCTCCAGGCCATGCCAATGCCAGCTTCTGCCCGCATGGCTATGGCTGCCGCACGCTGGTGGTGTGCGAGGGCCGGGCCATCCTGGACGTGACTGACAGTGAACTCACTGTGACCGTGCGTGTGCCTGAGGGCCGGTGGCTCTGGCTGGTGAGTCAGAGGCTGGTGTCTGTCCTCCACCCATCATACCATTAGAGGTTACCCTGCCAAGGCGTGTCCCCTGTTCTTTACAGGCGACTCTGAGCCCAGTGCCAGGGCAGCAGCGTCTGGGGACCTCCAGGCCCATCTTGAGAGGCCCTGGAGGTCCATGAGCCAAGATGACACCCACCAGCTCCTGGGGTCCCTGCTGGTCAGAGTGGCCTTCTTGGAGGAGGAGGCCTGGAAGGAGACGGGGGTGTCTGGCAAAAAGGGATGGGGGCACCAGGAGCCCAATTGCCTCTTCACAACCTGTTCCTGAGCTTCTGTTTGGCTGCAAAGGCCGGCCTCCCCTCTGAGTGACCAAGGGAGGGACCCATAACCTGGCAACCTCGCTAGGGCCCAGGACAGGGTATGACGTTATCCGGCCGGATGCTGGCCTGCGGGAGAGAAGCTCTGGGCCCACGGGAGGTGACCGGGCCTTGATGCTCTAGGAGTATGTGCTGGTGGTCCCCGAGGAAGCCTATAGCTCCAGCTACCTGCGGGAGGAGCCCTTGGACAAGTCCTACGACTTTATCAGCCAGTGCGCCACCCACGGTTACCACGTCAGGTGGGCCGGGCTCAGGGCTGGGGGTGGGGGGTGTGCAGAGGTGTGGCTGGCTGGCAGCTGGCCTCACCCCCATCCCCTCCCCTCCCCCAGCCCCTCCAGCTCGTCCGCCTTCTGCCGCAGCGCCGCCACCTCCCTCTCGCTCTTCTACAACAACGGGGCTCGGCCATGCGGCTGCCATGAGGTGGGCGCCATGGGCCCCACATGTGAGCCTTTTGGGGGCCAATGTCCCTGCCGCGCCCATGTCATCGGCCGCGACTGCTCCCGCTGTGCCACCGGCTACTGGGGCTTCCCCAATTGCAGGCGTGAGTACCCCAGTCCCGGGAGTGCCCAGGGGTGCCCGCCAGGCAACAGTGGTCAGGAGAATGTTCTGAAGCTGGTGGACTAGCGCTGCCTCCTCCTGTCAGCGAGAGTTGGGCCTTGTGCTGTTGTCTGGAAGGTCCTGGGGACTGGACAGCAGTTTTGAGCACCTGACTTCACGTCAGAGGAGCTGCCTGGGACTTGGGGCCTGGAGTGGGTGGATCCAGGCTGGGGTAGGGTGGCCTCGCTCCCCACCCCACGTTCAGGGCCACCATCAGGCCTGCTGACCGGGGGCTGTGCCCGCACCCACAGCCTGTGACTGCAGCGGCCGCCTCTGTGATGAGCTCACAGGCCAGTGCATCTGCCCGCCACGCACCATCCCGCCCGACTGCCTCGTCTGCCAGCCCCAGACCTTTGGCTGCCATCCCCTGGTGGGCTGTGAGGAGTGTAACTGCTCAGGGCCCGGTGTCCAGGAGCTCATGGACCCCACCTGTGATGTGGACAGTGGCCAGTGCAAGTGAGTGCCTGCGCTGGGGGTCTCTGTGGCCTTGGAGCAGTCCCGGATCCCCTGCCAGCAAGCCCTGACTCCATCTCTGCCTGGCAGGGTCTCCCGGGGCTCAGCAGTGCCCTCCCCTCTGGCTCTTGAGGGTTCATCACCATGGTGGGGGGACACCTCTGGTCCCATCTCAACATGAAGGGCAGGTGGAGGGAGGCCCAGCCAGCTCCTGACCTCTCATGGCAGGTGCAGACCCAACGTGGCCGGACGCCGCTGTGACACCTGTGCTCCCGGGTTCCATGGCTTCCCCAGCTGCCGCCCCTGTGACTGCCACAAGGCAGGCTCTGCGCCCGGCATGTGTGACCCCCTCACAGGCCAGTGTTACTGCAAGGTGAGGGGTCCACTGGCCCGGCCTGCTCCTCACCCCATCCCTCATCTTGCTTTGTCAGCTGAAGTTCATCCTTTCTGGGAGGCTGGGGCCTCCTGGAATACTTTGGGACAGCCAGCCCAGTTGCAGGGTGACAGGCAACACTGGCTGGACCCTCTGCACATGGCTGACTACCCTGCCCTGCCATGCCCTCCCACCCTCAGGAGAATGTGCAGGGCCCGAGGTGTGACCAGTGCCGCCTGGGGACATTCTCACTGGATGCTGCCAACCCCAAAGGCTGCACCCGCTGCTTCTGCTTCGGGGCCACTGACCGCTGCCGGAGCTCGACCTATGCCCGTCGTGAGGTGTGTGGGCAGGCAGGCAGGGACACATCAGCCTGTGTGGACGTTGAACATGAGCCTGTGTGACCCATCTGTGTGCCCCACAGTTCGTGGACATGGAGGGCTGGACGCTGCTGAGTGGTGACCGGCAGGTGGTACCCCATGAGCGGCAGGAGGCGCTGATGCTTCGCGCAGACCTGCAGCGTGTGCCCGAGGCCATCCCTGAGTTGTACTGGCAGGCCCCACCCTCCTACCTGGGGGACCGGGTGAGCAGCCGAGTGTCCCCTGGGAGGGCACCTCGAGAGGATCCAGGGCCTCCTGGAGGCTGAGGGCAAGCAGGGAGGGAGGAGGCTCTGCGAGGGTGCCCGGCCCCACCCGTACCCCCAGCCCCAGGGTGCCCAGAACCACTGCTGTCGATCGACTCCGGGCCCCTGGACTGAGTCTGGCCAAGTCACATCTCTCTGGCCTCCAGGTGTCATCCTATGGCGGGACCCTCCGCTATGAACTGCACTCGGAGACCCAGCGCGGGGATGTGTTCAACCCCATGGAAAGCAGGCCAGATGTGGTGCTACAGGTGGCTGACCAGGGGATCTTGGGGGGGTGGGCAGCGGGTGCAGCCAAGCCGAGACTGTGGTCAGCCAGCTTCCTGGCCCTCATCCTCTCACCTGCCTCTCCAGGGCAACCAGATGAGCATCACATTCCTGGAGCCGGTGTACCCAGCGCCTGGTGACGTTCACCATGGGGAGCTGCAGCTGGTGGAGGTGAGCGGTCGTCCCTGGTCCCTGGGGCTGCAGGGCCTGTTCCCTGTAATGTAGAACAGCGTCGAGGAGCAGGATGGGTCAGCTCCTCCAGTGCGCTGCCCTTGGGGCTCCCTCTGCACACTGCCCACTCCTGTCCTTTTTACCTGTTTCTTTTCTGGCGGGGTTGTGTCGTTTCTGATGTGCAGCCTGTGTCCTGACTTCAGAGCTGTGCTGTCTGCTCTCCATCTGTAGCCGGTGCATCTTTTTCTAAGATCCCTTCAGGGTCACAGACAGTCTCACCCTCAGTATGCTCCAGTCGACGCTTTTGTGTTTGCACTTAGTGTTTCTGTGAGTTGTCTCTGTCTCTCAGGTCAGGAGTCGCTCACCTGTACCACGTGTCCCCCCACCTCGCCTCATGTGCTCTGAGCGCCCCCGCCCCCACGGGAGGGTCCTGCTGTGCCCTCTTGTGGCCACCACAGTGAGCCCTGTCGTGGTTATGCAGGGGAACTTCCGACACATGGAGACCCACAGTGCCGTGTCCCGCGAGGAGCTCATGATGGTGCTAGCTGGCCTGGAGCAGCTGCATATCCGTGCCCTCTTCTCGCAGGCCTCCTCGGCCGTCTCCCTGCGCAGGGTGGCGCTGGAGGTGGCCAGTGAGATGGGTGGGGGGCCTCCAGCCAGCAATGTGGAGCTATGCATGTGCCCTGCCAACTACCGTGGGGACTCGTGCCAGGTGAGGCAGTGGAGGTGGGCACCAAGGCCAAGTGGTCCCCCTCCCCAGCCCGCATGTTCCCGAGCATCCACACTTGGCCTTTGTCTCCATCTTACCCCACTTCTCCTCTTATACCTCCTGGGCATCACCCTGCTAGCAGCCAGCCTTCCCGCCTCAGGCTGAGCCGGCTGCTTGTTCGACCATCTGCTCGTCCACTGTCAGCTGCTTCCTGCCCGGCTCCTGTGTGCCCTAGCTGGTCTTCACTCATTTAGGGCCCAGTTCATCTTACATCCACAGTTCACCCAGACAGCATCCACTGCACCTCCTCCCCATCTCACCTGTGGGGCATCCCTCCACTCACTTGGAAGTGTCTAGAGGAGAATGGGGGTTGGGGGTGCCCTGAGCCAGGGCCTCTGTGTGGCTCTGTGGGCTCTGACTTCGTGCCTTCAGCCCGTCAGGGTCAGGACCCCTAGGGCTGACCTGTGAGCATGGTCCCTGCTCTGCCTCCACGTCAGGCTGGCCCTGCCTCCTTCCCTGACCGCCAGTGCCCACCCCCTCCAGGAGTGCGCCCCTGGCTATTACCGGGACATCAAAGGTCTCTTCCTGGGCCGCTGCATCCCCTGTCAGTGCCACGGCCACTCAGACCGCTGCCTCCCTGGCTCAGGCGTCTGTGTAGTAAGTGGGGCCCTGTGGCGGGTGGGAAGCAGGCACCACAGGCACAGAGTAGGGAAGACCAGGGCACCTTTGGGCCCGTGGTTGTGGGTATGCTGAGGTCTAGGCAGGGGTGGGTGCCCTGGGCACAGACCCTACAGGGCTGGGGATGGAGCTGGTGGGAGCGGGGCTTCCACTGTGGGTGCTGAACTGTTCCCTCTGCTTAGGGCTGCCAGCACAACACTGAGGGTGACCACTGTGAGCGCTGCCAGGCCGGCTTCGTGCGCACTGGGTCCGAGGACCCTGCAGCCCCCTGCATCAGCTGCCCCTGCCCCCTGGCCGTGCCTTCCAACAAGTAAGCTGGGCCAGCCATCCCAGGTCCCGACTGTTGGTTGGTGGCCCAAAGTCTTTATAGACCCAGAACGGAATACTACCCCCACACCTGGTTGAATCAACAGTGCCCTCTGTGGAGGCCAGTGCAGCCAGATGGGCCATGAGGTGGGGACCCCAGCACGTGGTGCCTGGTCTGGCCTGAGTACACAGGTGCTTGCCCGGAGAATGCCAGTGTGTGATGACCACTTCCATCTTTGCAGCTTTGCGACAGGCTGCATCCTGAGAGGGGGCCGCACCCAGTGTCTCTGCAAACCCGGCTACGCTGGGGCCTCTTGTGAGCGGTAAGCTGGGTGGCAGTGCCTGAGTGGGACAGGGTCTGTTTGAGGGGCCCAGGGCACTGAGTGCCTGAGCCCGTGCCACCCACTAACCATGCCTCCCCCCCAGGTGTGCACCTGGCTTCTTCGGGAACCCCCTGGTGCTGGGCAGCTCATGCCAGCCCTGTGACTGTAGCGGGAACGGTGACCCCAACATGCTCTTCAGCGACTGCGACCCCCTAACAGGCGCCTGCCGTGGCTGCCTGCGCCACACCACCGGGCCCCGCTGCGAGAGCTGCGCCCCTGGCTTCTATGGCAATGCCCTGCTGCCCGGCAACTGTACCCGTAAGCGGGGAGGGCAGGGACAAGGGGTGTCCCCCCCACATCCTGGGCCGAGGCCAGCATGGATGGTGTGGACCTGACCAGGGCCCCCAAGCTCATGATCAGGCATCCCCATGGCCAGGCCAGAGGTTGTTTGGAGACTCTGGCCTCTCCTGAGGGTGGGGGTTCCCAGGAGGGCTCTGGCAGGGCTCCCCAAAGGGCTCCTCTGGGGGCTGAGCCTGGGCTGCAGCGAAGTTGGGCACAGTGGGACAGTGAGTAGGCAGCTGTGTGGTCTGGACCTGAATGGACAGGGAGGCGGTGAAAAGTAAGTGTCTGGGGGCTTCCTTTGGGGCAGGAAGAAGGTCCATGTGGAGTAGGAGCCTAGTAAGGGCTTCCGAGGGCTAGGAAGAAGCTAGGGTGATTTCCCAGGGTGACTTTCTGCAGGGTGTGACTGCTCCCCATGCGGGACAGAGGCCTGTGACCCCCACAGTGGACAATGCCTCTGCAAGGCCGGTGTGACTGGGCTGCGCTGTGACCGCTGTCAGGTAGCGCTGCCTGGGAGGGGCGGGACCTTGATATAGGGGCAGGGCTCGGTGGGAGGGGTGGAGTTTGTGGGTGGGGCTCAGGGTGATAGGGGCAGGGCTTGTTGTGGGTGGGGCCCGGTAGGAGGGGAGGGGCTTTGTGTGGGCGGGGCCTCATGGCTCCAGGGCTGAAGGAAGGTGGATTTTGAGGGCTGGGCAGAGCCGTGACTGCAGTCTGTGCCCCCAGGAAGGACACTTTGGCTTCGAGGGCTGCGAGGGCTGCCGCCCATGCGCCTGTGGACCAGCCGCCGAGAGTTCCGAATGCCACCCCCAAAGTGGGCAGTGCCACTGCCGGCCAGGGACGGGGGGACCCCAGTGTCGCGAGTGTGCCCCTGGCCACTGGGGGCTCCCCGAGCAGGGCTGCAGGCGTGAGTGCGAGCAGGCGGAGTACCTTGGGATGGCGAGTACCCCCAGGGTCCTCAGCCAGCTACTCACCCCGCCTCTCCCGCCCCTCCTACCCAAGGCTGCCAGTGCCAGGGGGGCCACTGTGACCTGCACACGGGCCGCTGCACGTGCCCTCCTGGGCTCAGTGGGGAACGCTGTGAGACCTGCAGCCACCAGCACCAGGTGCCCGTGCCGGGAGGACCTGGGGGCCACGGTGTGCACTGTGAAGGTGTGTCCCTGCCCTGCCCACTGCTCTGGCCACCGGAACACACCTTGCTCACCCTGCCCTGGGGCAGTGCAGGTCCCAGCCCCCTGCTGACCTGGTGACCCTGACGTTCATCTCGACTTCCAGAGCAGCCCTCTGGCCCTAGCTCTCCCTCTGTTTTCTGAGACCCCATAACTGTCCTTCTGTTGATCCTGAGACCCCCATGCTAACCTCTGACCTCCCACTCACCTCGTCCCCCTCAGCGCAGCTCAGAACCCCTGTTGTATCTCTGTGAGCCCCACTGACCATCTCTACCATGCTGATGCCCCTGTGACCCTCTGCTGGCCCCGCCCTCCCTGCTCCCTCACCCCGCACCCACCTGCCCCTGCCTACAGTGTGTGACCACTGTGTGGTCCTGCTCCTGGACGACCTGGAGCGGGCCGGCGCCCTCCTCCCTGCCATCCGGGAGCAGTTGAGTGGCATCAACGCCAGCTCTGTGGCCTGGGCCAGGCTGCACAGGCTGAACGCCTCCATCACTGACCTGCAGGTACTGCCCTGCCCGACCCCCAGGCACCCTCTCCTGGCCCCCAGCCTACCTGTCCTGGGTCACAGGCTCACCTTCTCCCTTAGAGCCAGCTCCGGAGCCCCCCGGGTCCCCATTATGAGACCACACAGCAGCTGGAGGCACTGGAACAACAGATCTCAAGCCTTGGGCAGGACACTCAGCATCTGGATGGCCAGGCAAGTCCCTGGGGACTCCCGCCCCAGAACCCCTTGGAACAGTCCTCCTCCAGAGAAGCCCCCACTCCCTCTCAGCAAAACCCTCCCTGAGAAGTCTCTCTCCTCAGGCCCCAAACCATCCAGAATCACCCCTGACCTTCGGCTTAGGCTCAAGGTCCCTCCCCAGGCTCCCAGGCTTTCCTCAGCCAGCAGGGGCTGAGGCCTGATGGGGCACTTTGTGCACAGGCCACCAGAGCCCGAGCCCAGGCCAGCCAACTACTGGACAGCACCGAGGCCACGCTGGGCCAGGCACAGACGCTGCTGGCAGCCGTCCGGGCTGTGGACCTTGCCCTGAGCGGTAGGCGCTGGCCCAGCTGGGCGGGTGGGGAGAGTTGAGCAGTGATGTTCCGAGCTGAGGGCAGGGGTGTGCCTCTGGGGGCTTGGCCTCTAAACACACTTTGGGGTGTTTAGATAGGGAGATGGTGCCCTGGTCACAGAAACAGCAGGTCTGAGTAGGGAGGGGAGAGGGGCAGCCCATGTGGCCAGAACAAGAGGGCAGGTGGTCCCTGCAAAGTGGTAAAAGTGGTGGGTGAGCCTTAGTTACAACCTGACACGTGTCACAAGAAGAGATCAGCAGGGACCAGGCCCAGGCTAGGGTCTAGAAGATGAAATTGCAACTGAGCACTGGGCTGGGAGGAGGGATGGTTAAACCAGGGGGCCAAGGAGTGGGCTGAGCAGAGGGAGTGGTGGGGGTATTGCCGTGGGGGTTGCGGGAGGTGAGGGGACATGGACCAGGGGCCAGGCAGGCCTCAAGAGTCGTGGCCTGGAGCAGGATCTCTGTCCAGGGCCTGCCAGCTCATGTGTGGAGTGTCTGAAGAGGCTTGGCCAGGGGCTTCTGGATGGAAGCTAGTGGGCGGAGTTCTGCCTGGCAGCAGGCTAGCCCTGGGTCCTGACAGCCCGTTCCCCAAACCCCCACAGAGCTAGAGTCCCAGACGGGCGGCCTGGCACCAGCCAATGCCTCAATCCCATCGGGTGAGCAGCTGCGCCGGGTCCTGGCCGAAGTGGAGCGGCTGCTCCAGGAGATGCGGGCACGCGACCTGGGGATTCCACGAGCAGCTGCTGAGGCCGAGCTGGGGGAGGCCCAGCGATGTGAGTGGGGTCCGCCCAGCAGGGCAGAGTGGGGAGGGCTCTGGGGCTGAGGCCAGTCCAGACTGGCGTCCCATCAGCTTGGTAGGGCGGATGGGGGCTGGCAGGCACCGGGGGGCACTGCCCGAGTGACCATTCCTACCCTGGGCCTTGCCAGTGCTGGACCGTGTGCAGGAGCAGCTGACCAGACGCTGGGAGAGAAACCAGGCGCTGGTCACACACACCCGAGACCAGCTGGCCCGGCATGAGGCCGGACTCATGGACCTGCGGGAGGCCCTGAACCGGGCAGTGGGCACCACACGGGAGGCAGAGGAGCTCAACAGCCGCAACCAGGAGCGCCTGGAGGAAGCCCTGGTAGAGAGCTGGCCCCGCCCCCTCAGACTCGTCACCTCGTCATCCCTACCCCTTTACTTTCCCACCTCACCTCTGTTCTGTTACCTCCCATGCTCTCCCCATCATTTCCAGCAACGGAAGCAGGAGCTGTCCCGGGACAATGCCACTCTGGGGGCTACTCTGCAGGCTGCCAGAGACACCCTGGCCCGGGTGGGTGAGCTTCTGCGTGGCATGGACCAGGCCAGGGAGGTGAGCAACCCCCTCCCCAAGGGCTGCATACTCAGTGGGGGCGGGCACGCCCAGATCAGGTTTGGGTGAGCAGGGATGGGGACGAGGGTCTCCCCTTACATACCCCTCACCCCAGGAGTATGAGCACCTTGCTGCCAGCCTGGACGGTGCCCGGACACCACTGCTTGAGAAGATGCATGCCTTCTCCCCAGCAAGCAGCAAACTAGAACTGGTAGAGGCCGCTGAAGCCCACGCATGGCAGCTGGACCAGCTGGCGCTCAACCTTTCCAGGTATGGGACCCAAACAGGGTGCCGTGGGTGGGGCAGAGCTGGTTTGCAAAGGCTCTTCAGCGGAGCAGCCGTTGTTCCTGTAGGGCTGGGCAGAAGTTGGGGCCCAGGTTGGCAGATAGGAGCAGAAAAGTTACACTGGGTGGTGGAGGGTCATGACCTAGGAGTCTGGGGCCAGCAGGCAGGCAGGCCCAGCAGCTGTGATGGGGAGGCCCGTGAGCTGGGCTGAGCCCCCACTCCAGCCTCAGACCTTCCCTGGCCTCCCCTCACAGCATCATCCAAGGAGTCAACCAGGACCGCTTTATCCAGAGGGCCATTGAGGCCGCCAACGCCTACAGCAGCATTCTACAAGCTGTGCAGGCTGCCGAGGGCGCTGCTGACCAGGCCCGGCAGCAGGCGAGCCACACGTGGGCGGTGAGGCCCGGACCCTCCCACACCCACCCCCACCCGCAGCCCTGGCTGCAGCCCCTGTTCCTGGCAGCTCCTCTAGGCAGGGCTAAACCATATCCTATCCCCGCGTCTGCAGATGGTGGTGCAGCGGGGCCTGGCGCCCCGGGCCCAGGAACTGCTGGCTAACAGCAGTGCCCTGGAGGAGGCCGTCCTGGGGGAGCAGCGGAGACTGGACCTCGGTGAGAGTCATGTCCCGAGGGGCATCCCAGCTCTGTGGGACTCTTGCCCTTCAGCTATGTTGTGTGGGGATTCGTGGATTGTCACTGTGAGAGTCAGGCTGGCAGCTGCCATGGATGTGAATTTTCCCCACTGCCCGGGCAAGTTCGCTCCTGGAGCCCTGCAGAGGCCCACCCACCCTGACTTTGTGACAAGGCCCCAGGACATGGAAGGGCCTGGGGAGAGGACACAAGAACCAGCTGATGGTTCTGCTGTCCTGGCTGAGGGCCGTGTGTGTGCCAGGCCAGGGGGGAGGGCCAGGCGGGGGTGTGTGTGTGCCCTCTGCTGTGAGCACCTCAGGGTTGCCATGCGCAGTGGCTTAGTTTTTCTGAGTCTCCATTGTTTCACCTATAAAATGGGGACGGTTGCATTTACTGTGGGCCTAGGAGGCTGCTCTGAGACTTGGGGTGCAGTGCTTACCCCCAAGCCGATGGCCCTTGTGCCCAAGTATCTCCCTCTGACTGTGTGTGTGTGAGCCTTAGCGCTCCCTGGTCAAGAGAACAGAAGTGGCTGTGCCTGCACTGTGGGGGCGGGGGCTCCTCAGGACTGAAGCTGTCTCCCCCACAGCACGGGCCACCCTCCAGGACACTGGTACCCAGCTCCGCGATGCCCGGGCCAGGAAGGGACAGCTGGCGGCCCGTGTCCGGGAGGTACAAGCCATGCTGGCTATGGACACAGGTAGGGTGGGGCTCCTCCCTGCACTTCCCCCACCTCTTGTCCCCGGAGCTAAAGGGGCACCTGCCCACACAGGCATCACCCCACCAGCCCTGCCTGTCCAGTGGGGTCACCATCCAGGAGGGAAGCCAGAGTGGTTCCAACCCTAGGGACTCTTCCCCAATCCTAAGGACTTGCTTCTGGTCAGGAACCAGACACCAAACAAACGTCACCCCCAACATCAGCCTGGGTAGCAAGTGAAACCAGGAGGAAGGGGGAGCATTTGGAGAGAGGACGTGGAGCGGGCGGGGAGGGTACAGGTGTTCGGTGGGCTCAGAGGGGGCAGCAGCAGCAGAGATCAGTGTGGCTGGAGCTGGACGCCCAGGAGACACTTCAAGGGTCCGGGAGGGCTCAGGGCACAGGAAGGATCCCTGCTGACTTGAGAGGGACCCTGCCTACCAGCCTGGGAGCCACGGGGACTCCGGAAGGACCTCAGGAGAGATGGAGTGGTGGAGTGGGGGACCCACCAGGGGGAGATGAGGCTGAGATGACTCAAGCAGGCCTCAGGGGACTCCACTCAGGCATGTGGCTGGCACAGGAGGGCTGTCTATCTGGGAGGGGGTGGCAGGTGAGTCTCCACCGCCCTGGGGTTCTCATGAGGCAGGGGGGCAGGGGTTAATTCCCTGTTGCTGGTTCTGTCAGAGGGTCTTAGTGGTCTCCCCAGATGGGGATGAGGGCCCCCCTCACTGAGCCTGCACACGGCCCACTGCAGACGAGACAAGCAAGAAGATAGCCCATGCCAAGGCTGTGGCTGCCGAGGCCCAGGACACAGCTGCCCGCGTGCAGTCCCGGCTTCAGGACATGCACCGGAACGTGGAGCAGTGGCAGGGCCAGTACAAGGGGCTGCAGAGCCAGGACCTGGACCGTGTGGTGCTTGATGCTGGCCGTTCAGGTGGGTCCTGGGGCACGGTTCCCCGACAGTGGGTGGGCCAGGGTGGGCAGGCCAGGCACGCAGGGCCTCCTTCCCCTCTGTTCCCTGCCTGCAGTGTCCACCCTGGAAAAGACGCTGCCACAGCTGCTGGCCAAGCTAAACCTCCTGCAGGACCGCGGGGCACACAACGCCAGCCTGGCTCTGACAGCCAGTATCGGCCGTGTGCGGGAGCTCATTGCCCAGGCCCGTGGTGCTGCCAGCAAGGTGAGTGCGAGTGCCAGGGCCAGGTGGGCATCTGGGAGACCAGGAGGCAGACACTGATGGGCCGTGTGTCCCCACAGGTCAAGGTGCCCATGAAGTTCAACGGGAGCTCAGGGGTGCAGCTGCGCACCCCTCGGGACCTCACCAACCTCGCCTCCTACACTGCCCTCAAGTTCTACCTGCAGAGCCCAGAGCCCACAGCTGGCCAGGTCACGGGGGACCAGTTTGTGCTGTACATGGGCGGCCGCCAGGTAGCAGGCGGGCTCTGCGGGTTAGGTGGAGCTGGGCGCCAGGCTGGCGCAGGTGGGGCACCCGAGGCCTTGCCCCACTGGGTCTCCTATCGCCCAGGCCACCGGAGACTACATGGGTGTGGCTTTGCGGGGCCAGAGGATACACTGGGTGTACCGCCTCGGTGGGGCAGGGCCTGCGACCCTCAGCATCGACGAGGACATTGGGGAGCAGTTTGCGGCCATCAGCATCGACAGGTAGGACACCCAGTCCCCACAGCACTCCCCCACCTCCGAATGTGGCCACGTGTCCACACCTCACCTCCCACCTCTGCCCTCAGGATCCTCCAGTTCGGCCGCATGTCTGTCACGGTGGAGAATCGGATGGTCCAAGAGACCAAGGGCGACACGGTGGCCCCTGGGGCTGAGGGGCTGCTCAATGTCCAGCCGGATGATTTTGTCTTCTACGTGGGGGGCTACCCCAGCAACTTCACGGTGAGCCTGGCCGGCCTGGGTGCGCAAGCCACCCTGCCCGCCTGTCCCGTGAAGTCCTACTTAATGTCTGGCCCGAGCTCCCCTTGGGGTCTGCCCTGACCACGCACTGTGCCCACAGCCCCCCAAACCCCTACGCTTCCCTGGCTACCGGGGCTGCATCGAACTGGACACACTCAATGAGGAGGTGGTCAGTCTCTACAACTTCGAGAAAACCTTCCAGTTGGACACAGCTGTGGACAAGCCTTGTGCCCGGTACGTGTGGTCTGAGCCGACCCTCACTCTGACTCTGCCCACCCTCAGCTGACCCTCCCACTTCTGACCCGCAGCTCCAAGTCGACCGGGGACCCGTGGCTCACAGATGGCTCCTACCTGGACGGCTCTGGTTTTGCCCGCATCAGCATGGAGAGCCAGCTCAGCAACACCAAACGCTTCGACCAGGAGCTGCGGCTCGTGTCCTACAGCGGCATCATCTTCTTCCTGCAGCATCAGGCATGTCCGCTGTCCATGCCCCTATCCTACCCCCACCATCCACGCCCCCCGCCTGCCAGCTGTCCATGCCCCTGCCTGCCTGCTGTCCGTGCCATCTCCCCCGCCCACCTAGCTGTGCTGACCCTCCCCTTTCCCCAGGACCAGTTCCTGTGCCTGGCTGTGCAAGAAGGCAAACTAGTGCTCCTCTATGATTTTGGCGCGGGCCTGAAGGAGGCCGACCCGCTGCAGCAACCTCCGCCACAGCTGACTGCAACCAGCAAGGCGGTAAGGCCAGGTTCAGAGGAGGCCCTGGGTGGGGAGGGACAGTGGGGGTCGCAGCTCCTCTGAAGGTGCCCACCTGTGCCGGCGCCTCCCAGATCCAGCTGTTCCTGCTGGGGGGCAACCGGAAGCGTGTGCTGGTGCGCGTGGAGAGGACCACGGTGTTCAGCGTGGAGCAGGAGAACGTGCTGGAGCTGGCCGACGCCTACTACCTGGGAGGCGTGCCGCCCAGCCAACTGCCTGCCAGGTGAGCACTGGCCTGGGGTGGGGGTGGGACGGTAGGGCCTGGGGAGGCCACCAGTGCGGCTCATCCCATGGACACTGGTGCCTGCAAGCCTGCGGCAGCTCTTCCCCTCTGGAGGCTCCGTGCGAGGCTGTATCAAGGGCATCAAGGCCCTGGGCAAGTACGTGGATCTCAAGAGGCTGAACACCACGGGCGTCAGTGCCGGCTGCACCACTGATCTGCTGGTGAGCCCCCTCCCGCCCCTGGCCGCATGCATGTCCTTTCCGGCTGCCACCGCAGGCCCTCACGGTCGCCCTGCCCACAGGTGGGACGGGCCATGACTTTCCACGGCCACGGCTTCCTGCGCCTGGCACTCCCCAGCGATGCCGTGCCCCTCACGGGTGATGTCTACTCTGGCTTTGGCTTCCGCAGCAGCCAGGACAGCGCTCTGCTCTTCCAACGAGAGTCCCTGGTGCGTCTGCCCCACCTCCAGGGCACCAGGGTGGGGGTGTGTGGCCAGAGGGAGTCTGGGCCCCTAGCCTGGCTCACTGACCCAACCATGCTCCGTAGGGTGGGCCATGCGAGGTGATCCTGCAGCAGGGTCACGTGACCCTTCGGCTGGCCAGGACTGAGCTGAAGACACAAGAGCGTTTTGATGATGGGGCCCCCCACTACGTCACTTTCTACAGCAACAGCACGGGGTGAGCCTGGCTTACCTGGCCTCTTTAGGGAGGGGGTGCAGAGCTGAGGGTTTAGGGACAATGCTCTGCAGGTTGGGCAGCAGGGTGGGGAAACACCACTCTCCCCACCAGGGTCTGGCTCTATGTGGACGACCAGCTTCAGGAGATGAAGCCCTACCGGGGGCCACGGCCCCAGCCTCAGCCCGAGGGGGCCCCTCAGCTCCTCCTGGGGGGCTCGCCCAAGTCCAGTGACATTGGTAACTTCAGTGGCTGCATCAGCAATGTTTTTGTGCTGCGGTGAGTGGAGTGGGCATGGGGGGGGTGGTGTTTGCTGGCAAGAACCTGCTGACTTGGCCCCAGCCACTGACCTGCACCCCTCACCCTCTGCAGGCTCCTGGGGCCTCAGCGCGTGTTTGACCTGCAGGAGAACCTGGGCAGCTTCAACGTGAGCTCAGGCTGCGCCCCAGACCCTCTCACCCAGCTTTTGGAGCAGGTCCCACAAGGGCTGCGGGCCACTGTGTCTCGGAAGGTAGGGTACACAGGAGGGGTGTGGGTGGCGGGGCTGGAGTGGGCAGAAAGCTACCTCATGTTCCTGCACCCCCATCCGACCCCCACCAGGCTGCCCGCCGAAGCCGGCAGCCTGCCCAGGACTCTGCCTGCTTGCCACCTGGGTCCCTCAGGACCATCCGAGACGCCTACCAGTTTGGGGGTCCCCTGACCAGTTACCTGGAGTTTGCACATGTTCCAGCCTCCCCCAGTGACTGGTAAGCCTGGGTGGGGACCAGGGTGGGGGGTTCCACGGTGGGGTGGAGGTAGGGCACAAGGCTGATGCCCGTGCTTGGCTTCCAGGTCACAGCTCTCCATGCTCGTCCGCCCACACGCCCCCCGAGGGCTCCTGCTCCTTGCTGTCCCCCAGACAGCCAGCAGCCCCTCCCTAGTTCTCTTCCTGAACCACAGACGTTTTGTAGCTCAGACTGAAGGCCCTGGGCCCCAGCTCCGAGTCCAGAGCCACCAGCGTTCACGCACTGGCCAGTGGCATACGGTGAGGGGCTGGGAGAGGGGACACGGGGCGGGAGGTAGGGGGGGCATCTGGGAACTCCCACCCTGATGTGCCTCTCTTCACCCCCAGGTGTCTGTGCGCTGGGAGAAAAGTCGCATCCAGCTGGTGACAGACAGGGTCTGGGCCCAGAGCCAGGAGGGGCCAGGCTGGCAGCACCAGGGGCAGCAGGGCCCCCGGCCACACACACTCTTTGTGGGGGGCCTTCCCGCCGGCAGCCACAACCCCAGGCTCCCAGTGAGCACCACCTCGCCTAGCCTCCCACCCCTCCCCAGCCAGATGCTATCCATCTTCCTAGCACCCCAAGGGCCTGACCCCAGCTCACTCTGTTCCCACAGGTGGCCATCAGCAGCCCTGGGTTCAGGGGTTGTGTGAAGAGGCTGAGGCTGGATGGGCGGCTCCTGGGGGCCCCCACGCGGATGGTGGGGGTCACACCCTGCTTCTCAGGGCCCCTGGAGAAGGGCCTGTTCTTCACAGGCAGCGGGGGAGCCATCACTCTAGGTCTGCCCCTCATTGGTGCCCTCTCAGTCCTCTTGGGGTGGCCGGGGGGGCAGAACAGTGACACCCAGAAAGGGTGGGGCCTGGGACCGAAGCTCTCCCCCTCACGGCCCCTCCTTGCAGACACCCTGGGGGCCACACTGCCCGACGTGGCCCTGGAGCTGGAGGTGCGGCCCCAGACAGCCACCGGCCTGGTTTTCCACTTGGGCCGGGGCCAGATGCCCCCGTACCTAGAGCTGCAGGTGCTGGGGAAGCAGGTAAGACAGGTGTGAGGCACAGCCTCAGGGTGGGATCAGGGCTGGCAGGGCCCTCCTGACTTCTCACACCCCTAGGTCCTGCTCTGGGCAAACGACGGCGCTGGTGAGTTCTCCACACTGGTAACACGCCCCGCAGCACTGTGTGACGGGCACTGGCACCGACTGGCAGGTGAGCCGGGGCCTCTCCCAGCTGGGGGTTGGAGACACTCCTGACCCCCACCTGCTGCAGAGTCAAGCCTGGAGGGACTTGGCAGGGGTCAGCTGCAGGGCCCCAGCAGGGAGGGTGGCAGGGACTTAAAGCAAAAGAAACAGGGTGAATAGCCCCTGGCCCTGTGGCTCGTGAGATCCTCCTGGCCCGGTCACAAGGAAGCTGTGCTTGCAGTGACCAAAGGCGGGAACGTGCTCCGGCTGGAGGTGGACCAGCAGAGCAACCACACCCTGGGCCCGGCGCCGGCCACCTGGGCCAACACCCTGGTGCCGCTACATCTCGGGGGCCTGCCGGGTGAGTGCAGCCTTGGCCTGGGGGGCAGGGGGAGGGGGAAGGCTGCCCTGGGCACCAGGCGCTGAGGTTGAGAGCAGGGAGCCCAGGCCTGATGAGACACGAGCCTCTGCTCCAACCGGGCCCTGTCCTCCCCTCCCTCAGAACCCTGGAAATGGCCTCCCTACAACGGCTGCATGCGGAATCTGGTACTGAACCAGGTGTCTGTCACCTGGCCTCGCACTGCGGGCGTGCAGGGGGCAGTGGGGGCCAGCGGCTGCCCAGCCACGTAGCACAGCCGCCCCCGGAACCCCAGCCGACAGCTCCAGCAGCCGCACGAGGGGGTCTTCTGGAGTCAACAGGTGGTCTGCCCCATCAGGCAGGGTCTTGCCCCCCAGAACCCCCAGCCCCTCCACCCAACGTGCAGACACCACCACCCTCAGTTGGCTTCTTAGATGAAGTCTGTGTGTATTTATCTAGATTCCAGATTCTATGGGTAATAAAGTCTTATTTCTGGGAGTGGTTTTAAGTTATGTCTGACTTTCTAAAGGAAAGGGTAAATAACACTGTATTTTTTATCTTTCAATTTAATTATGAAATTTCCCTTCCACCAATATTCAATAATAGGAAAGCTATAAATCACTGGCCCCCCTGCTTCTTGAAACAAAAATTAAAAAGTAACTTGTGTAATTGAGTGTCGACTTTAAATGTAGAAAAAGAAAAGCAGCCCAGCGGGTCTGGAGGCCCGAGCCCAGCACGACTGTCCCTCTGAGTCGGAACGCAGGCCCAGAGGAGCTTCTTGCACCCAACTCCCGTCAGCCCACCCTGGCACGCAGACAATCCAGAGTTGGCAGATAAAAGAAAAGACTTTTACTGATTAGCACGTTGGGGCAGAGGTGAGAGGGTGTGATCACAAACGCCACTACTGAGGCCAAATGACCTGGGGGTTGAGCCCTCGTGGCTGCAGGCAACCTAATCCAGGCTCATGTCCTCTTCTTCGTCCTTCTTGTCCTTCCCATCGCCCTCCTGCTGCTCGGGGCTGGCGCTATTCTGCATGGCTTTGGCAAATGCTTCCACGTCTAAAACACATTAAAAAGCCTGACGTGACCTTTCCAGCCCTGGGCCCAGCACTGCTGACCGGGGGACGGGAGGTGAAAGCCAGATGGAGGCCAGGGTCATCGGACTAGGCATCCTCTGCACATGGGGGAAGCCTTTCTTTTCAACTACAAGAAGACAATCTCTGCCTCACCTGTGACCGAGGGGTGGGGGCGCAGGTACTTACCACCCTTGTTGGCAGCCTCCACAGCCTCCGCGGGCAGCCCAAACTGGCACATGAGGGGGCCCAGCTGCCCTGAGGCCAAGGCCGCACTGAACATGCCGAGGGCCTGTGGGAAAAGCCAGGCACCTGAGTCCATGAGAGCGCTGAAGGGGACCTCAGGAACCAAGATGCTTGATGCCAGGGGCTGTGCTGCAGGCGGGCCAGTGTCCCCTACACCAAGCTTCCCGCAGGACACCTGCGCCACGTGTCTACCTGCTGGAACTGGGGTGAGGTCAGCGTGTTCTGGATCTCCTCCGCGGTCTGCGGCAGGGACTCCCCTGATGGCAGGTAGGGCAGCAGGCGCTCCTGGACATCGGCGTTGGCAAGGATGGGGGCCATGATCTCAGGTGTCAGGACGCTGGCCAGGTCAACTAGGGCACAAGCAGTGGCCGTCAGCGGCTGGAGGCCAGCCAGGATGCCCATGAGGGAGAACAGTGACACTCAGCTGTGGAACTTCCAGGCATGGTGTGGTGAGGCGAGAGGCAGGGGCAGAGGCTCAGTGTTACCTTGTTGGCCGCCTCCCGGCCCAGCCGGCACACTCATGGTGGCCAGGATGCTCTGCAGGTCGCTGAGCTGGATGGGCTGGGCGGGGCTGGCTGCTGTGCTGGCTCCGTCACCTGAACTGGGCGCGGGGCTCGGGCTGGTCGCTGAGGCAGCTGCTGGAGCGGAAGGGGCTGGGGTGGCGCGAGTGGAGGAGGTGGTGGAGGACGGGGTGACCGCTGCTGACTGGCTCCGGGAGCTGGGGAGAGCGAGGGAACACTGGAGGGCGACATGCCCACAAAGGTACCACAACACATCCATCCTGCCCCAGACCTCCTTGTGCTGCCAGGTCTCTGGGAGAAGTCTGAACCATGAAAAGGACAGAGCCTCCCCAGGTGCCTACTCTGTCCTTCAGCATCTCCTACGTCCAGCCTCTGTGAAGGAGGCAACACCTGGTGAAACCAGAGAGCCAGGGGTGAGGCTCACCTGGATGAAGAGCTGCTTGCCGGAGGCCCTCCGCTCCCCAGTAAGCTGGCCAGGCCCGGCCCGGTCAGGGCCCCCAGGCCACCTGCAAGGAGCAAGGACACACAGTTCAACACTCACGCCTGGCCGGAGGCCCCCTCCCCCACCACAGAGCAGACCCACCCAGCACTACAGCTCAGGGACAAGCAGGGGAAGGAGCAGAGAGAGCCTGTCTGCTGGGGTCCAGGGCTGGACTCCTCAGGCATGTTCTGGCAGCTTAACCCACTAAATCTATCACTTCTCCATCCCATGACACTACCAACGCACACACCCTGGTTCAAGGACAGAGTCCAAATTCAGTACAAAGTAACAAGCGTTTCCCCAACAGACAAGCCAACCTGAGAGACCAGGGGGCCCAGGCAGGATCCCTGTCCCACTTTCTTAAGCCCTGCTCCTCAGCCAGCTGTGCTCCCCTGAAGTATGGAATTATGTCCTCCCTGGGGGACCTGGAGCCAGGTCAATCTCTAAGGCAAACCAGGCCCCTGCCCAGGGAAGCCAGCACACAGACATGGCTCAGACAGAGCTGACTAGAAGCTGCAAGCTGCCTGACTCTGTTACTAAGAGGCTCCCAAGCCCGCGGTGTGTTACCCAGTCCTCCGAGGCCGGCAGGTCCGATGAGCTGCATGAGCTGGCTGTGGCTCATGTTCCCCAGCAGGCTCTGCAGGCCACCCTCCCCTGCAGGACAGAAAGTGCTCAGATCGGGGCTGCGGTGGCCAGGGGCCTCCAGCTGGGTCTGCCCCCACCCCTCCGCCACCGCCACGGTTCTGGGGGCGGCCCCCATCTCAGCTGCCCCTGAGCTGTGCGCTGAGTGTCTCCTGCCAGGAGCCAGCGCAATAGGGCTCACAGATGGGTCACCAACTGAAGACAGGAGCAACGACCAACTCTGGAACCGCCCCAGGGGGCTCCTAACCTGGATCCTCCACCTCCGCTTAGCCACCGGCCCACACCACCCAGGATCCACGTCAGCGGAAACCGACTCCAACCTCACAGCACATCCGGGAAGGTGACCATTACCGCCCAGCGCAGACAGCTCGTGGCCTCCGCTCCCACTCGCCCCCAGGGCTCCGGGCATCGGCGGGTTGTTCAGATACTCGTTGACTTTCCGGCAGTGCTCCTCATCCTGGTCCGTCTTGGGCTCCTGTGGGGAGGACACAGCAACAGGCACAACTGAGCAGCCCACCCATCTTACGGGGGGAGACTGATGCGCTAGGAGCACTTGGCACACAAGGAACCCTATCTCCCAGGATGAGGCCCTGAGTGTGACCGTCTTAAACCACAAATCCCGGCTGTCCCTGGTGGTCCAGTGGTTAGGACTTCACCTTCCACTGCAGGGGGTGAGGGTTCAAGCCCTAGTCAGGGACCTAAGATCCCACATGCCTCAGGGCCGAAAAAACAAAATATAAAACAGGAAGCAATATTGTAACAAATTCAATAGACTTTAAAAATGGTTGTCAAACTTTTTTTTTAACTGATTTATTTTTTACTGAAGGATAATTGCTTTACAGAATTTTGCTGTTTTCTATCAAACCCCAAGTCAAAGTTTTTTTTTTAAAAAAGTAAAATAAAACCTCAAATCCTTCAATGCATGAAATGCTGTAAAATAACCCTGTTATCACACCACTGTCACCAACCAGCCCTGGCCTGCAGCCCTCCAGAGTTAGCTGGGTGCTGATGATGAGCACTTGGGCATGCAGGGGGTTATCAGGCAGCATCCCCCTGAGGGCACCCCTAGAACTTCAAGACAGAGCACCTATGACGGGTGCACTGCCACCCAGAGAAGCTTCCGGCCTGGGCTTATGACCCTGGAGGGGGCACTGGGAGACCAGCAAACCACAGGCAGAGATGGGACCCAGCCCAGAAATCACTCCTGTAAGTGACCCAGGGATTTGCAGCCTCGAAAGGGCCCCCAAAGCCAAGCTACACACTCTGGACTCTGGCAGAGCCCGCTACAACCCCCACCCCACACACGGTGACACTCTTGAATCTTTTGGTTCCATGGCAAGCAGGGTCAGCACCAGCTGGTAAGTGAAAGCAAATTCTACCATTAGAACAGCTAATTCTGATAAGCTGGCACTTTTCAAAAATTGTGTTTGAAAATAAAGTAACATAGGTCAATCAAACAACAATATTTTCTGGTTACCTCCTATACGCTAAGCATTGAGCCTGGGTCTCCTGCATTGCAGGCAGATTCTTTAGCGCCTGTGCTACCAGGCAAATCATTTATTTTATACACTGCATAGAATTAGAAAACAGACCTAATTACTGCCTTCGTGGAATACGACTTGTATATGAAGGGGTTTTGGGGGAAAAAAAAAACCCCACAGAAACCCAAAGGCCCGTGAGCAAATT
The DNA here is from genome assembly GCF_014754425.2 of Oryx dammah. Classification (NCBI taxonomy): domain Eukaryota; kingdom Metazoa; phylum Chordata; class Mammalia; order Artiodactyla; family Bovidae; genus Oryx; species Oryx dammah. The sequence continues at coordinate 28,401,999 of NW_024070194.1, read as the reverse complement.
TCTAACCTAATTTTATGACAAGATTTTAAGAGAAAAAGTAAACAAAACCTGCATACCTGCATCCAGAAGAAGAGTCGTTTGGACCCTGCCTTAAACTTGAGCACGTAGACCCTCCCGCTGGGGCACTGTGGCACGCGCTTGAACTCACAGTCATCAGGGAAGATGATCAGATCCTAAAGAGAGGCACTGCTGGGCCCCAGGACCTCCAGAAACACAGGCCAGGCCCGGGCCTGGGGCTGTGTGGCGGGCTGGGCAGAGGCCCCAGGACACAGAGACCAAGCCTCTCACCAGCAGGGTCTGTGCAAGGCAGACAAACGAGGGTCACAGGCACCCCAGGAAGGTCGTGAGGGCCAGGAGAGGGGCCCGGTACTGAACAGGGAAGGGGGGTTTCCGGCTCCTGGAGGATTTTTGATAGAGACGTTTTGGGAGCAACATTCCAAGAAGAGTTAAAAAGTCAGCCCTGATCTGCTCCTGAACTTAACAAAAGAAGATACTGTCTGAATAAAATGACAGCTAAAGAAAGCTTTCTAGAGGGCTGTGATCAAGGTTAGGATTTTTACAAAATTTCTCCAATTTTAGGCACCTGATCTTCAGAGCTTTACAAGTACACCCGGTGACAGACGAGATGGACATAATCGTTAAGACCAGAAACCCCACAAGCACATCCACATACCCCACCAACACACTCCAAGTTGTCAACCAGTTGTTTTAAGCCCAGAGTGCAGTGTCCTACTGTGAAGACCACGCTGCCCTGACCGTTGGGGGCGGCGGGGTAGGTGTCCTCAAGACAAGGTTCACTCCCAGACACTTACATCTTCCACGTTCCCCGATGTCCTGTCTTTCCAACAAAAGTGAATGAGGGAGTCATCCGTCTGCTGAATGTACACAAGCCCTTTCCGTTTATCTGGGGTGACGGTAGTTCCTTTTAATGACATTTTTCCGGCCCGAAACTCCACCAAATACTTGTTGGAGGACCCACGGGAGCCTGGCACCAGGCTTGGAAACAGAGCTCCTGAAGTCGTCATCCTAAAAGAAGCACCACCGCGCAGGCCCGGTCACGACCGCGGACACCCTAACGTCCTCCTCCAATGCTGCGCTAGAAGAGCAGAAGGAAAGCGCTTCTCGCAGCCGGGCCAGGCCTCAGACGCCCGACACCTGCGGCCAACTCATTCCGGGGTGGGCCGGCCCACGGGGCCAGGTTCTCAGCTTCTGCTCCCGTTTCTCAAACCCCGAAATTTACCTGTGTATCTAAAGCGCATGGCAGCTGGGGACCCTCGTCAACACCACGTTCCGTACATTTTAAATAATCTATTAACCTGCGGCTCCGAAAGATTTAAAACCTCGAGCTGGGCAGACAGGCCGCTAACACGCTGGATGGCAAGCCAGAATTCGGCCTAAACCTCGCTGCTACCGGACACACGGCCGGTAAACTGCAGCGCGGTCGGCTCGCTCCCCTCGGAGAGAAAACCCGAGCGAGCACCTGGGGAAACGCGAGCCCGGCGGCCGGCGAGGGCTTTGCGCGGGTGAACACCCGCTCCCACCCGCAGGCCCCACCGCCCGGCACTCTCGGCTGCGGGCGCCGCGGGCCCGGGGCGGCGGCCGGGGTGCCCGAGAGCCCCAGCCCGCGCTTGCCCCCTGCCTCTGCGGCCCCAGCCGACCCGGCGCCCGCCCGGGGACCGCCGACGTCGCAGGCCCCGCCCCCGACCACCCCCATAACCGTCCCCGCCCCCGACGACCCCGCACCTGGCCCGCGCCGAGACTCCGCCGAGAGGCGCCGTCCGGGTTCGCTCTTCCTCCTCAGCGCCTGCCGGGCCCCGCCGGAAGACCCCGCTCGCCCCGCCCCGCCCGCCGCTCTCGCCGCTGATTGGGCTCCGTCAGGAGCGGGGCGGGCGCTAGTCTGCGGGCGATTGGCGAGGGCCGCCGCCCGTCTCGCCACCAGGCCCGCCCCCGCGCCGGCGGCTCTCTTCCGGAGGAAGCGCGGGCCGGGAGCCCGTGGGCCAGAGCGGCCCCTATTGTTGCTGTGTCATAGGGGAGCGGCGGCGGCCCCTGGCGGCGACGCCGGGAACGGCGAAGCGGTCGCAGGCAGAGCGGCTGGCGTTGGATCTGGGACAGCGAATGGGGCGGGGGCACCTGCGGGGCGCGGGGCAAGGTGTCTCAGGTGTGCTGACCGTGCGGGACGCCAGGTTCCTAGACCTGGGGAAGTAGTTGCCGGCTAAGGGGAGGGGATGTCATAGGACGGCGGGGCCGTGCGTTGTCTTCGCGTCCCTGGGGGAAGGTGACTGCAGCCCTGGACTCAGGTGCGTGGTCCCAGCGTCCTCCCGACGAGCGGTGGTCTCCTGGGAGCCCTTGCGACGCACAACGCCGCTGCTCGGCGCCCCAGACCCTCTTGAGAACTACCTTCCACCCTCCCTGTGCCCGGGGGGTCCCCCAGCCCCCCGCAACAGTGACGGCGTGACTGTGTCACCATCCTCCCCGACCCCCTATAATCTGCCGAGAGGCTGCTCCTTCATTCCTTCTCTGGTGTGTAATGTGTGCAGTCTGAACCGAATGAAATCAGCTGTCCTGCACACACTGGAGGAGGGGAACGGAAGCGCTGCCCTCCCATTGCCTTTACTCCCCTTCACTTACACTTTGTAGTTTCTGCAGAGCAGCACACACCTGGAGACCATGCTACAGATGATGTGTGACTCCCCAAGTTACAGTCAATGGGGTTGCAAGAGCAAGACACGACTTAGCTGGCCCCTACCACCACCACCACAGAGGAACCTGGCGGGCTACAGTCGTCCATGGGGTCTCACAAGAGCTCGCCACCACTTAGCAACTAAACCACCACCATCATCAATATGTAAAATCCATTTTTAAGCTTTTTTTTTTTTAAAGGTATAAAAGTGAAAACTATTCTTTTATTCAACATTAAGATGTATCCATGTTGACACATGCAGCTCTAACCTAGTCTACCTTACCTCCTGTGTAACATTCTGATGGATAAAACACCACAAGTTCTGTACCCATTGCTTTGTGATCTAAAGAGTCTCTCTTTTTTCTTTTTTGGTTTGGAAAAATAGAGCTGGTTTTCATTTTAAAATATTTATGTTGATAAGAAATGTGTTTTTTAAATTAATATTTATTTTAAAATTTCTAATATGGTAAATATCCATAGATAAAACCCATGTATGCAAAAGCTCTATGGGGATCCTTGATAGTTTTTGAGAGTCTAAAGAGTTCCAGAGACCAAAGTGATGGGAACAGAGACCCGTGAAGAAATTCAGTGGCCTGTGACTGGGGTCACGACATCCGCAGCAGTACCATCCCGCGAGCTCTGTGAAACCAGGAGGAAGACAGTAAGAAAACCACCTGGCTTCCCTGAGAAGGGACCGGCAGGCAAGGGTCACTGTCCAAAGTCTTGGGAAATGCAAAAGCTGCCAGCAGAGGCCACAGGGAAAGCAACTTTCTAGAACCTGAAGATACTTCTGGGCATGACTACAGTGGGGCCTCCAATGAGTACTTCCTTATCCCAAACCAAGGGAGCTTGTGTCCTGGGAGGCTCAAAAGAGAAAGCTTTATACACTTTCACTGGTTTCTGTGAAAAACCAGTAAGGAGACAAGCTACTGGCAGATGGCCATCGTGGAGGCCAATCCATGGGCCCCCCACCCCCCACCCCGCCCCCCGCCCCAGTATGGACTCTGTGAACTGGGCCCCGCAGCAGAAAAGCAAACCCAGTCCCTCTCCCTGAGCCGCAGCACCCTCCCCCAGGTGAAAGGCAAGGGGTGCAGTGACTGTGGGCACAGGGAGGGTTGACAAGGAAGCTGGCAAAGAAGTGCCCAGACATCTCCTAAGGAGGGTGTACAGATGGCCTGATGTGCAGGGAAGGATGGTGGACAGCATTATTCATGAGGGAAATGCAAATTAAAACATGAATTCAGTTCAGTTCAGTTCAGTCATTCAGTCGTGTCCGAGTCTTTGCGACCCCATGAATCGCAGCACAGGCCTCCCTGTCCATCACCAACTCCCAGAGTTCACTCAGACCCACGTCCATCGAGTCAGTGATGCCATCCAGCCATCTCATCCTCTGTCGTCCCCTTCTCCTCCTGCCCCTACTCCCTCCCAGCATCAGAGTCTTTTCCAATGAGTCAACTCTTTGCATGAGGTGGCCAAAGTACTGGAGTTTCAGCTTCAGCATCATTCCCTCCAAAGAAATCCCAGGGCTGATCTCCTTCAGAATGGACTGGTTGGATCTCCTTGTAGTCCAAGGGACTCTCAAGAGTCTTCTCCAACACCACAGTTCAAAAGCATCAATTCTTCGGCGCTCAGCTTTCTTCATAGTCCAACTCTCACATCCATACATGACCACAGGAAAAACCATAGCCTTGACTAGACGGACCTTTGTTGGCAAAGTAATGTCTCTGCTTTTGAATATACTATCTAGGTTGGTCATAACTTTTCTTCCAAGGAGTAAGCATCTTTTAATTTCATGGCTGCAGTCACCATCTGCAGTGATTTTGGAGCCCCCCCAAAATAAAGTCTGACACTGTTTCCACTGTTTCCCCATCTATTTCCCATGAAGTGATGGGAGCAGATGCCATGATCTTAATTTTCTGAATGTTGAGCTTTAAACCAACTTTTTCACTCTCCACTTTCACTTTCATCAAGAGGCTTTTTAGTTCCTCTTCACTTTCTGCCATAAGGGTGGTGTCATCTGCATATATGAGGTTATTGATATTTCTCCCGGCAATCTTGATTCCAGCTTGTGCTTCTTCCAGTCCAGCGTTTCTCATGATGTACTCTGCATAGAAGTTAAATAAGCAGGGTGACAATATACAGCCTTTACGGACTCCTTTTCCTCTTTGGAACCAGTCTGTTGTTCCATGTCCAGTTCTAACTGTTGCTTCCTGACCTGCATACAGGTTTCTCAGGAGGCAGGTCAGGTGGTCTGGTATTCCCATCTCTTTCAGAATTTGTACAGTACTTGTCTTTTTTGTGGCTGGCTTTTGTCACTCAGCATAATGTCCTCGAGTTTCATCCATGTTGCATCATGTGTCAGAATCCCCTTCCTAAGGCTGAGTAATCTTCCGCTGTAAGTATGTCTACACCACATTTTGCTTATGCATTCATCAGGGCAGGAATGCTTGGGTTATTTCCACACCTCAGCTACTGTGAATAATGCTGTTGTGAACGTGCTTCCCAGGTGGAGCTTGTGGTAAAGATCCTGCCTCCCAATGCAGGAGACATAAGAGACCCTGGTTTCATCCCTGGGTAAGGACAATCCCCTGGAGAAGGGAATGGCAACCCATTCCTGTATTCTTGCCTGGGAAATCCCATGGACAGGCTGCAGGCTGCAGTCCATGGGGTCGCAAAGTGCTGGACACGACTAAAGTGATTAAGCACACACGAACATGACTGAACAAACATCCCTTCAAGGCCCTGTTTTCAATTCTTTGGGGGTAAATACTCAGAATGGAATTGCTGGATCATATGGTAATTCTATCTTTAATTTTTTGAGGAACCACCATACTGTTTGCCACAGTGGCTGTACCATTTTATTCCTACTAACAGTGCACAAATCTTCCTGTTTCTCCACATCCTTGCCCAAACTTGTTTTCTGTTTTATATATATATATATATATATATATATATATATATACTGGCCGTCCTAATGGGTGTGGTATCTCATTGTAGCTTTGTTTTTCATTTCTCCAGTGATTAGTGATGTTGGGCATGTTTTCATGTGCTTATTGGCCATCTGTTTATCTTCTTTGGAAAAATGTTTATTCAAGTCCTTGCCTATTTTTAAATCAGCTTTTTTTGTTGTTATTGAGTTTTAGGCGGTCTCTGTATATTCTAGATATTAATCTGTTATCAGATGTTTGATTTGCAAATATTTTCTCCCACTCTTTGGGTTGCCTTTTTACTCTGATGTTAGTGTCTGAGGCACAAAATATGTTTAAATTTTCATGAAGCACAACTTGCTTCTTTTTCTTCTCTTGTTGCCTGTGCCTTTGGTTTTATAGCCAAGAAATAATTGCCACATCCAAAGTTGTGAGCTTTGTGTTCTTTCTTCTAAGAATTTATTGTTTAGGTCTCACATTTAGACCTTTGATACATTATAATTTTTGTAAATGGTGTGAGGTCAGGGTCAACTCCATTCTTTTGCATATGACTATCCAGTTTTTCCAGCACCATGTGTTGAAAAGACAGTCCCTCCTCTCTTGAACCTTGCCCTATTAAACTATATATATTGATAGTGCTGATGGTTACAAGATGGAATGTCAACTGTACACAATGGTGAGTATCACTGTGTGTCAAGGTTTGAATTCCACTTCCTCCACTCACCTGCTCTGAAGCCTCAGGCAAGCCCATCTCCCTGCACCCACTCTTCCTCCTCAGTGGGCGGGACTGGATGGTAATTTGGGAGCTAAGCACCCAGGACACCAGGCTCAGGCTCTGGCAGGCCTGGGTGCTCCGTGGTCCCCATCGTCAGATATGGTGGCCATGGTGGAGGCCCCACCTCTGTGTATGTGGGCATTCCCAGGGCAGGCCCGAAACTCTTGTGGATACTGGATAGCTCACCCTTCTGGAAAGCACACAGCCACTGGGCACCTAGAGCAGCGGTTGGGCACAGGTACCACCAAGTCAAGCTGGCTGACACTGTGTTCTGGGTATTTCATTGCTTCTGGCAATGGGCTCCAGCCCTGGGAGAACTCAGACCCCTTCCTCCATCTTGCGTGCCCCTTAGCCCCCTCTTCACTGTAACAAGAGTTTTCTGAAACAATCTGTTTGCTGGGCCAGTCCTATAGGACTACAGTCCAAACGTCTGTCGTCTGGTCTCCAGGACACGTCCACAGCCAATTTGCAGTCCTTTCCAGAGAGGCCAGAGCAGCAGACAGTGAAGAAGTGTTCAGTCCAAAACAAATGTCACCTGCTGCCCTTTGCAACAAATCTCTACTCAAAACCAGGGTTTAACATCTGTCTCCACTGACCTGTCCAGTCCTCCCCCCAAATCTGCGAATGACTGATTCCATTTACAAGGACGAACACTGACAGTTACTACATATTATAAAATTATGATAATAAAGCCACTTCATCACTTGTTTCTTGCCTGGCATTTTCCTGCTGCATGGATAGGATGAACTGTGCCTGCAGTGATGGAGGGAGGACCCTGTGTGTTGTCGCCCTCTGCAGAGACCAGGGAGCCCTTTGCCAAGCCTCTGGTCCAGGACAGCCAGTTCAGAGAGGGAGAGGAACAGGGCCTCCAGTCAAAGGCTGACTGTCCAGGAAGCTTGTACCAGGAGATTTTGAAATGGTGTCTTCACTTTGTGAAACCTTATGCTGAGAACACACAGGATAGTGAAGCCCAAAGATGATGAAGATTGAGGGAAAGGCCACCTAATGTCCTGCAGCGGGTTACAGGCCCTGCTGTCAAGGGACCCGATCTTCATGCCCACTTTGGACACAGAAAGGTCCTTCAGAAAATGAAACCAGGTTCAGCAGGAACTTTCTGTTGACTGGACTCTCCTGTGGGGCCAACAGCTCCCCTCAGGGCACAAGGCTTCACTGAGCCGCCCCTCCTCTCCTGGCACAACGGTCAACAGGATGCTGGAGCTATCCTCGTTTCTGATTTTTGAAAGCTTGTTAGCATTGTAAATGGCAACCCACTCCAGAATTCTTGTCTGAAGAACCCCATGGACAGAGGAGCCTAGCAGACTCCTGCGTCCATAGGGTCGCAAAGTGTCAGACAGGACTGAAGTGACTTAACATTAGGATTGTAAATAATGTCTTCCTGGTGGATGCTTGAGGCACACTTGTTTTCCTCCCAGGAGCAGGTGTCCTGAAAGAAAGCCACCTGCTGCGGCAACCTGAGGGGCTGGCTGGCTGGAAGATTCTGGGCCTTTCTCTCATTCTGTTCTGATTTCCTGGCCTCGGGGCCTGAGAAGGATGGCGACACCTCTGACTGGACACCTCCACACTCACTGCAACAGGTGGCCGGCAGCATCAGCAAGGGCTGTCCAGACACCCAGAGGCCGTCAGCGCTGGGCTAGGTGCTTCTCCCCGAGTGTCGAGCGGGAGGATCCTTTCAGGAGCCCCAGCATCATCTCTGGGGACAAGGTCTGAAAGGGAGATGCTGCTGAGAACACAGTCAGAGCTGATCCTCGGGGCCCTGCTGCTGCCATTGCCAGCTCCGTTTGCCTGGGGAGGCTGTGATGATACCTGGTCATGTGTGGCCAATGCCCTGCACAGACCTGTGAGCCTATGAAGGAGCAGAGGTCAGCCTGGCACCTTTGTTTTCCCCTCACAGAGCCACCACACTGTGGGGTGGAGGGGCCTGGCCTTCACGGAAGCCTGCAGTGGCCAAACACAGCACTGCCTATGAGGGCTGGGCCCGCTTCTCTGATGCCTTCTTGTGACTGGGGGCCATGCTCAGTGAGGAGCCTGCCAGTGCTGGGGCGGCCCTGATCCTTGACCCCACCAGGGAGAGTAGGACCACACCTGGAAGGGACCAGCCTGTGTGGCTCAGGGACCCAGACACTGCATTGGCCCCAGCCCTGGATGGCCTATGAAGTCCGGCCAGCTCCAGTGTGCATGCCACAGGTCCATCAGCCACCATGTCGCCTGAGTGGCCAGCTCCCCAGTGGCTCTCAGAACCATTCAGTGAATCAACAGACACAGAACTGAACCTTCAGAGGGAGCAGAATCAAAGCCTGAAGGTCTTTGGATGAAGTGGGCCCTACTTTTCATCCCACAAGGACATTCCAAGTTATAAGGTTGCTCTGAAAACCACCCAGGCCCTCCATCCAAGCCACGATCACACACTGGGGGCCCACAAGGCCATGCCTTCCACACACTGGTCATGGGGGGTCGTCTCTAAAAAGCAAATCTCATGGAAACACTCTTTTATTAAAGAGAGACCCCTGACGTCCCAGTGCATCACGGTGGCCAAGCTGAGAGGCAGCTCTGGTGCGTGTTGAAAACTCGTGCCGCCCACGCTTTAGGGTCCCAGGCCATCCTGCCCTTTCTCCTTCCACTTGAATCGAGCTTGAAGGAAGTGGTGGTGGGGACTATGCTGTGGGATCTGACCTCGGGGAAGACCCAGGGATGCAGATGAAAGTGTCGGTCGCTCAGTCATGTCCAAATCTGTGCGACCCCACAGACTATGTAGCCTGCCAGGCTCCTCTGTCCATGGGATTCTCCAGGCAAGAATACAGAAAGTAGGTTGCCATTCTCTTCTCCAGAGGATCCTCCTGACCCAGAGACTGAACCTGGGTCTCCTACACTGCAAGCAGATTCTTTACCATCTGGGCCTGCAGGGAAGTCCTCAGAGATGCAAACCTTGCAGCAAATTACCGGAGTGGTGAGAAACAGGACAATCTGTGAAAGCTGTCAAACTGCCCTCAACACCGCCGCTCTAAACATGCCCCGGGTCCCCCAACCGTACATTCCCCAGAGGAGCAGTTTGCTTCAGTTGCCGGCCCCCACCAGGGGCACAGGGCTCCCGATGCTAATGACCAGGAGTGCCAGCACCTCCTCTCTGCAGAACCTGACACCGCACATGCCTGGGGCCTTGTGTGGTCAGGGGCCTCTGCACGTTCCAGGGACCCAGCTCGGGTCCCGCCAGGCAGATGCCCTGGAACTCGACTGTGGCATCATGCCTCCAGAGTCCAAAGCTACAGAATCAAGCCTTCAGAACAAGGGTTCACTTTTAAAAGTGTTTTAATTACAAATGTGGTTTTGAAGCCAGGACACACAATGCCGACACCCTCTTGCTGAGAACCCACACTGTGTACAGCTGTGTGTGTGTGCATGCATGTGCTTGTGCATGCGTGCACACGGCAGACTGTCTTCGATTCAAAGAGCTCTGCCACGGCCAGTGGTGCTGGCATCTCTACAGAAAGTCAACAGTCACAGGGTGTAGATGTGTGCGGAGGCAGACACGCACAGCGGCGAGGACGCCCCCGAGGCGGGCCACACATGCATGACAGGAACACGAGTGCTGCAGGGACAGGTCGACTGCCGTGCGTGCGGGACTCACTCCGTGTGAGGGCATGGCCTGCAGCGAGGGGAAGCCCCAGGGACCAGAGGGCTAGGAGCCATCTGGGAACTACTGGTCAGAGTTTCTTGCCACCCTCGTTGTCATGGTAATGCTTCATTTTGGACAGTGTAAAGTGGTGATTAATGCCTATCTTGCTCTTCAGCAAAGTATTATTCAAGTAGTTTGAACTTAAATATTTTCAAAGTAATCTTTACATTATTGAAATTTGATAAAAAATACAAACTCTGACAACTTTTCATTTCATTCAATCGACTGCTTTGAAAACCTCCACTTCTGTGTTACCGTGATCTAGAAAGCAATTCCTGGCCTATATAAGGCTCCTGGTGGGACTTTTCTCAAGATCCATCTTTTCCTGTTACTGGTTCAGATTTAATACTTTCAGAAACCCTTTGCCACTGCATTACGAAGAGAAATATGGACCCTTCCCATTACTTCCTTTATTTATAACTTTTTGTAATGAAGAGGGTGCTGTACTCTACACCAGCCCAGCTCGTCCTATCACATAAAGGGAACTGTAAAGACTGTTCCTTCCCAAACCTTAATGGAAACATGATGATCCCAAGGGAAGTTTTATGAAGAGGCTGCAACAGTAGTAAAATGTTTGGCAATCAAAAGTTAATTAGAATTAAATCCTCAACCAGGGACGGTGCGATCTCCATGAACAGTCATGAGAAAAGCTGGTTTCTGCCGTGACGGCAGCTCAGAGCAACCGCTTGATGGAGTCCAGCCTCTGGGTCTCCGGGTCTGGGGGCCGGTCCAGCCTCTCAGTAGATGTCGGGGCAGCCTGAGAAATCCCGCTCGAAGTAGCCCCCGGCGTACAGCCAGTCGGGGGTCCCAGTGTACGGGTTACTGCCTCGGTGAAACCACCTGTGACACAGAGCGAGCGGTCAGGAGGCCGGTGGACTTTTCTCCACTTGGGATCATGGCCCCTCCAGTTAGCATCGTCACCTTATGTGTTATCTCACGTGCAGCCCAGGCTGCAAGCCGCCATCTCGTGGGACACGGGGTAGCTTCTGCTCAGCCCCAGGAGGGCCTGCAGCCCCTCCTCACTGCCCCCAGGTGGGTGGGTCTGTGTCTCCCCCGCCTCACCCCCGTGGCCGCCGGGTGCCTCACCGCGTCTGCCACTCAGCCTCCTCCCGGGCCCGCTTCCTCCGGGCCTCCCTCTGCTTCTCCTCCAGCCGCTCCTTCTCCTGGCTTGCCAGATCTAGGTGCAAGCACGGGGCAGGTCAGGGACCAGGGCGACAGGCAGAGGTGAGGCTGAGAAAGTGGGTGAGGGACACCCCACACACCCCCCCACCCAACCCCAGGTGGGAAGTCACACACAGGGAACCATAGGCAGTAAGTGTGTGGGAAACCAGACCCAAGCCCATGGCCAGGCCCAGACCCCAGGGCAGCCAGCGGCCCACAGAGGGGCCGTGGGGTAGGACAGGCATGGGAGGGGGGACCCTCTACACCAGAGACTTTCAAATAACAACTTCTGAAATGTAACCTTACTGTCTGTTGAACTTAGTAAGAAAAGTGGGGACTTGTATAATATTTTGTATATATTCTCTTTCATTTCATTTTTCTAGTAACTTAATCTTATTTTATTTATAAAAGAAGTGGTCTGCAGCAAACTAGAAGCTTTACAACTCTTCCCCACAGACGGTTTGAGAAGCACGCCGAGAAGATGTGACGTGTGTTCAGTTAACAGGGATACGTTCCTTCCCCGCACCTCCCGCGTGGCCAGGGCTGGGCGCCCAGTCAGCCCCCGATGCGAACACGCACCCATGTTGCCGTTCTCCATGCCGCGGATATCGGGGCGTAGCCGGCAGTCGGTGGGGGCCAGGATCTTCTCCATGCCCGTCTCCAGTTCATTGAGACTCACTGTGAAGCTAGTGAAATTGTACATCTGTGGGGCAGGCACAGAGGCGTTACTATAAATGAAACTCTTCCACACTTGCCTGGGTCTCCTCAGGGGCTCATCCTCTCCACCCCAACAGGAGGCACCCAGATTCTCACTGTGACATCTGACCTGCAGTCTGTCTCCTCATGCCCCAGGGGTCCGAGAGGAATCTCTACCTCAACCCCTCTGTGGTGGGGTCTTCTGCCTCCTGATACCCAGACCTGGGGACTTGCCTCCCTCCGGCCACTTCTGCTCTGGCCCTGAAGCCTATGTCCACAAGTGGCTTGAGGGGCCCCTAGTCCCTCAGATGACCCCAAGGATCCCCATGTCATGCACAGTAAGAGAGGAGATTGGATCCTGGCTGCTCCCCGGCCCAAATGCGGCCCTACGGCCAATGGCCCTAGCTCCCTAGTCCTTGCTCCATGTACCCGTGTCCCTAGGAGGCCCGCCTCCAGCCTATCAGACCAGTCACTCTGCTGTGTGGGGCTGGGGTCCTTGCCTATCTGTCCTCAGGCTCTACTCCCAGGGACCTGGGCCCACCTACTCCAACCCAGTAAATGTTCACTGAACCAAAGAAATGAGTGTGATTTCTAGTTTTTACTGTGTGTGTGTGCGTATATGATTTTTAAACAGAAGCCTTTTCTCTATTATCTTATAATTTGTATTCCACTGAAACTGCAGTAGTGGCTGTGCTGAGATAATCTATTTATCGCTGAATGTTTGTTTCCTTTATTTTGCACAGGCTGTGGCTTTGCTTAAAGGATGTGACAAAAATTTTTTAAAAATCTATGGTACACTGTATATATATTTTATATATAAATAATATAAAATTTATAATATACTAAAATGAAATTTACTACATATTTATCATATAATTATTTTATATAAACATTACTGTATGTAATATAATAATTTTACCATAGGTAACAAAATTATAAGTGCAATTTTCAATTTTATCATAGCTAACAAAATTATAAGTGCAATTTTCCAAAACAAATATCAAAATGCATTTAAGGACTGAAATTGACAAGTCAGAAAAATTCTCTCAAAACCCGTTTGGAAACCCTTTCGGTCAGACACAGCTGGTGTAGACACTGAGGGTTCGCAGTGTAACCAGGTCCTGAGGTGTGTGTGGATGCCTGAGCTGAGTGCTGACGGGTGGGGGTCATAGGGCTCAGAGGGCAGGGAGCCCCGAGGGTGACAGGATGACTCGGAGCCTGGCTAGGGCCGGAGGCACAGACCTGAGCGGAGTTGGGGGGCCGGGTATTGACTCTCCAGAGTAGCTTGCTGCCTGGAATGACCTGCACCGTTTCCTGAGACTCGGGCACAGTGTCCGCCACATCGCCATCAGCCTTCTCGGGGCCGTCGTCCTGAAAGACACAGCACCCACTGCCCCCGGATCCCTGGCAGACCCTCCCAAGCCCCCGAGAGGGCAGCAGGCACCACGCTCCTGGTAGGGGGGCCCGTGTGGCCTCCTGAGCATGACTGGATGGGGCAACGCCTCCTCAGGCAGCCAAGGGCGCCCCCAAGTGGTCCTCTCCCCCCACGCTGCCCTTCTGCGCACGTGGTGACTTCAGGGTGTCTCAGCGTCTCTAGACTAAGCCCTCACTTGGGGTCACATCTCAATAGAAAAGTACAACTGCTACTTCCTTTTCAAAAGCAGTGGGACCTGGAGAAGAAGAGTGGCTTTCAGTTAGGTGTGAGGGAGATACTTAATTACAACAAGCACAGCCTGGCAGTCTTCCCTGCCTGCGGGTTACGCGGTGTGGCGCCCCAAGCTAAGTGAAGACACAGGGCAGCGGTCTGCACCCCTATGAAATGCTCCCTCCTTGGGACGCCACCCCGAGGGGCAACACAGCCAGGCAAGCACACTAAACATGTCAGCAAACAGACTGAACATCTGCTCTATGGTCTTCAAATGGAACTTTACTTTTTTTTTTTTTTAGTTTAAAGGAGTATTTTTAGAAAAGATGTCTAATAGCACCTGTGAAATATTACAATATAAAAACCAACAGGGACGTCCCAGGCAGTCCAGTGGATAAGACTCTGAGCTTCCTCTATAGGGGGCACAGGCGTGACCCCTGATCAGGGAACTGAGTTCTCAGATGCCACATGCCTTGTGGCTTGGTCAAAAACAAAACAAGAAATAATAACAATCTCAGCAGAAGTTGAATATTCTGTTAAACAGATATTGAACACCTCAGGTTTGGTACATTCTAATTTATCATCTAGAAAAACATGACACTTCTTTTGAACTATCGCCTCTAGTTTTAGGCTCAAGAAGAACTAGTCTTAAGATGATCATTCTTGGGTTTTATCACCTGGAACTCAGAAACAGAAATGCAGAAGGGACATCCACTTGCTTGTCTACTGGGTCTCAGCTAACAAGGTGCAGGGACAGGAGAGGTATCAAGAAATATCCAGAAGGAAATGGAGGCACCCTCTGATTCTGCCAGGTAGGGGAGTGGGTAGAGGCGCCCCAGCGCCCGGCCATCCAGAATCAGGCGGACAAGCACCTTCACTCTGAGAGACAGATTCTGTAATCCATCCCCTCCAGCTGGACCATAAAGGCACTGCCCGGCCAGGCCCCCTCACCCTCGCTGGGGACTTCCCCACAGCAGCCCCGTACCGGTTTCGTCTTCCGCAGGGAGTCCCCTCTTCTCTCCTGCTTCCTGAAGGACTCATACGCGACAGGGTCTATGCCCCACAAGCACTCCGTCCACTTGCCATAGATCATGAAGAGCTTCTTTTTGCTGGAGGGAAAGGGAATTTTTAAAAGCAAGTAACAGTGATCATTAACCATTCATCCAAACATGCAGCACCCTAACTTGACCCAGAGTCAATCCTCATCGTCAGTCTTGTAAACCCTAGGATACTGCTGGTGCAAACATGCAGTCAGAAAGTTCCATTTCAGTACCGCCACTCACAGCTCTCAGACTAACTCTTCACACTCCTTTGCCAAAGCAGGAAAGAGAAAACAAGGGTACAAGAACCTGAAGGGCTGCGGGAGGCAGATGGGGTGAGAACAAGTGTGTAACGTAACACCCTGTGAGCCTGACTGTCATTGTTTAAATACACTACATCTTTAAGTACCGCATGTCCTGCAGCCCCTTCTCTGTATGTCCTATAAACAGCCCTCCACACATACAGCTGCCGCTGCCTCTTCAGCTCCACAACCTGGAGTCAGACCTGCATCGCTGTCCGCCCACAGCCTCCAGAGAGGGCGCTCTGCCTGATTCCCAAGGAACAATGCACACTGTGCCTTGTTCTTTCCCGCATCTTCCTGGGTGAGCAGGGAGTTGCCCATGTGCTCCTGGAAGGCTGTGCTGGCAGCCGAGAGCCATGCTGGGACCTCAGAGGCTGGGCCTGGAGGGTGGCAGGCGGGGACACATGGCAGGTCCTGTGTGTCCAATTTGGGATGGAAAACCAGAAACTCGGAGCTGGGCTGGTGCAGGTGGGTGTCCACTGCTGCAGCCCATGTCTGTGGGCCAGCTGACCGCGGTCTCTCTCTGGGCTGACTCCGCAGGGCTGGTCAATGCCAATCCCCCTAACAGGACTGCTGTCCTGTGAAGCCACATGCCAAGTCCCAAAAGATTTCAAGGGGTGAAGTGGTCAGAGTCCTAAGTCTAAGGGATTTGAACAGGTGAACATCTGCCACCCAACAGAGTGGGATAGAGCAAAAGCACCCGCTGCATAAAACTAGGAACTATTTCTACCTGAAAATGTACATATTTTAGGGGCTGAAAGGAATCTTATGGCTGTTATGTGGTCCAAGTTACTTGATGGAAAAAAAGAGAGAGAGAAACTGAGACCCAACACATAGCATAATTAACCCAAAGTGGGGAAGAATCCCCCAAACTTGTTAAAATACTACTGGTCATTTCTCTGCTCACAGAAACTTGAACAAGTCCCACGTTTCCCGACAGAAACGAAAAAATCATGTGGAAAAGGATGCCGGTAAACGAGTGTTTGGGTTTTGCCTGACAACCACTCTGAGCCCAGCAGAGAGAGCGAAACATGAGGTCAGATTCTAAAACCATGACTTCTGCAGAAGACGCATGCATGAACTGGGCACCTGTGACCTGACCTGCGCGGGGATCTACCTTTTGTCTTGAATGTACCCCTCCACTTTGTGAAGTTCTTTCCCAAACAGTCCACACGGTTTAAAGTGAAGCACACACTTATCTCCAGTCCTGCAAGGAAGACAAACACAGGCTTCTGTTGTGGATGGGAAATGTCCAGAAAAGGCGAATCGAGGGGGTAGGGAAAGAGAGAAGGAGAGAGAGATGGAGGAGGAGATAGAGAGAGAGAGACTGAGTGAGGGGAAGATGGGGAGATAGCAGGGGAGAGAAGGGAGCAAGCAAGAGCTCGTACAAGGGGCTCCCCAGGGCGAGGCAGCATCAGGACCGCATGGACGGCCCAGGGACCTTTCCAGGGGACAGAAAGCTTCAAGTACTGCCTGGTGCTGATGGTTACACAATTCGGTAGATTTACTAAAAGTCATTTACATGTCTACTTTAAATGGGTGGATTTTATGACATGTAAATTATATCTTAACAAAGCTGCTAAAAAACAAAGCAAACCAGCCATGAACTTCCAGGAATAAGGCCTGACAGACTGGACAGTGGCCACTGCTTTCACCGGAAAATCACACCATTCTTAAGTGTAGTTTAGAACTCCAAACCAAATCAACCATTGCGACTAAAAACACAGAAATAACAACATGGAGCACTGATGATGACTTTGACCAGTGCCGGCCAGAATCAGACCCAACTGCACCACGGGTGGTGTCTCACGGTCAGTATGGCCCGTCCGGAAGCCGAGTGCACTGGGGACCAGGGAGGGCATTAGGGAGCTGAGGGCAGCATGAATACACAGCTGAACGCCAGTGGCCAGTGCCCTGGGCGCCCCGTCGCCACCCTGACTCGCAGCATCTTAGCATTGGGCCCGTTACCTGTGGTTTAAAATCTCCACTGTCCCATACTGCTCTATCCAGAGCTTGCCGATAATCACGTTGTGGACACAGCACGTAGGGTTGGTCCAGGTGTATGCCTCCTTATGTCTGAAATACGCCAGAGAACAGAGATACCGCGTGACCCCAGAAGCCAAGCCCCAGACAGAATCACACCATAATGGACTGAAAGCTGCAGAAGGGCATAGCACAGCTTTGAAATCCCGAGCAGTGGGTACGTCTCTAGCATTCGTTTGAAATGTCCTTTGTAGTATCAACAAAGCTTTCTATTTAAACGTGGAGACAAGTTAATCAGCAATAAAAGGCTCCAACAAAGGCAAGAGGTTTCCTGTGAAGTTGTCAACAGAACAGCCCCCCTACCATCCCCGCCCTGACCTGTGGGAACCACGAGGTCCCTAGCAAGCCTGGGCCCTGGCCTTCTGGGGCCAACATGAGGCGGGGTGGCTCCTGGGGTGCAAATGCCTTTCCCACCAGTCAGGCCTCTTGCTCCCTAGGTGGGCTTCCTCAAGGAGAAAAGAAACCTCGCAAACGGGCAGGGAGCGGAGGGCCAGACCCATGTCTCAAGGGAGGCTGTGTCAGAGCCACAGTTGAGGGCAAAAACCGGCCCAGGGCACAAGCATTTCACGAGGAACACTGGGAACTTCTTGAATGTTCTGGGAACCCAAAGCGTTCACTGACAAGGCTTGCAACCTGCAGGTCCCGGTGCCCTGCCCCTAAAAGCCAAGAGCAGGTGACCAGGAGGGGCTGCCCCGGTCTGCCCCGAGATGCAGGGGTCTGGGATGGAGACTGGGGAGCCCACGCTCCTCTGGCCAGGTGGGGCTCACAGGAAACACAAATGCCATACAAAGCTCCCACGGAGCTGCAGGCAGCCGGCTGTGCCCCTTAGCCTGGACAGTCCACAACAGGTTTGCAGTGCCAGGGGGCTGCTAGAGACTCGGCTTCTGCCTGGAGGGTCTTTGATCAACGTCAGATTGGGCATGTCTGGATTTAAATAGATTTAAAGGTATGCACACATCCTTGAAGACGGCCCCTCCATTCTCCTCCCCTCCTGGAGTTCAGACCCTCGACCACGGCTGGTCTGTGTGACCACAGCACGTGCACATAGGCTGTGGTCACTTCTGAGGTCAGGTGATGAAGGACACGTCTATCCTGGGGCACCCCTCCTTGGTCCCTAGCTCTGGGGGGTGCCCGTGTCCGGCTGCACAGCTGTGCAGAGCAGAGGGGCGGCAAGCAACCCAGGCCTCCGCCAGTGGCCAGGGAAGGGAGTGCGGGAGCAGAGGCCCTGCCTGGTTGTCTTCAGGGGTTCGTCCAGCCCGCACCCCGGCTGCACCAGCACAGAACCCCAACAGAGCCCCCACATCACCCCCAACACCACACGAGGACAGGACTGTTTCAGGCTCTGAGCTGGGCTGTCACGCAGCAGGGGATGACGACCACGACCAGGGACTGAACCACAGAGACCAGGGGAGAAAAAACAAGACCCAACCCAATCCTGTAAGGAGCACACCCCCTGCCCCAGGAACCACCGCCCCAGCGAGGCCTCCAGGCTCCCTGGAGGAGGGTCCTGCACTGCAAGGCTGCCTCCCTGGCAGAATACCACGGCCCCTGCACCGCACAGCTCCTCACTCACCTGAGCAGCTCCAGTGTGATGGTGCCGCGGGGCTCCGCTTCCACGCTCTTCCCCCAGAACTTGAGCTTCGGATAGATGGAGCCATGAAATAGGAAGTCCTGGTGGAGGCCCTCTGAGTAGAAAGCACTTATCGGGGGGTGGTGGCTGACCTGCTCGGATATGAATCTGAACCCTAAGTCTTCCCTGGAAGCAAAAATGAGGAAAAGAAAGGGAAGGGGCGGGAGAGACAGCCAAAGGACCTTGTGAGTGACAGCAAAGCCCATGAAGTCGGCCCCGCACCCCCCTCCCCAGGGAAGCCCACAGCTCAGCACCTGCATGTGGGATGGAGGACCCACAGAGTCCCTGACCCCCACGTCTGGGAGGGGTGCTGGGGTAAGGAGACCACACATGCTGTCACACATGGCAGAAACATCCAACACGGCTCTCCAGTGTCACACTGGCCTAATGCTGACCACACACACACACACACACACACACACACACACACACACACACACACACACACAGTGCCCCGGGGCCATCATCAACACACAAAACAAGCAACGGTGCGGAGAGGCCTCCTGCCCTGACGCCCTGCCCACCCCGGTGCTCTCAGGACCAGCGACTCAGAGGCCTGACAGTAAACTGTCACCTGAGTTCTCGAGGGACACCCACTGCCCAGTAAACCCAGAGGAGGGACTGTCCAGCCTCCTTTCAAGGCTCCCAGGATGTTTGTGATGAAATGTCTTATGCCCCAAGATATTCCTGGCCAGGAAATAGGATTTTTAGTACACTCTCTTTTTCAATAAAAATGTCAGTTTTTAATTGTTCCAGAACTCTGAATACACCTACAGCTATAGTCATTAAAAATTATAAAAGCTCAACCACATAATTACTAACTTAACTGAAATCAGAATTTCCAATCATTACAGAGGAAGGAAAGTTGAAAAATTAGATTTTAAAAGGTTGCCTACCAAGGTATGTAATTTACAAAATGAATACTTGTCTAAGAACAGAAAGTGTTATTTTTAGTTATCTATGAGCAAGCTCTAGGGACAAAACGATACTGGTGAGTGGCCAGTTTAGTTACATTGCCCAAACAGGAAGATGGCTGTCTCACACGCGTGGCACGCGGCAGACACCGGAAGCGTGACTGGGAAGTTGTGGCCTGACACGAGTGTAGAGTTGTGTCAGTGTTCCCTACCAGTCTGTGAGGCTAGTTCAGCCCTGCACTATGCTCTGAAAGAGATGGACACGGGGCTGTTGCTACATTCAGCGCCTTGGAGGGCTTGCATGCTTTTAATCCCCCGCTTACTTTCTGTTGTCCGGACTCTTAATGTGCTATCCTTTGACTTCTCTTTTCTGATATTTCAATGATGCTCTTAATATGCACAAATGCCGAAAACTGCCTAACAGCTACATAAGGGCAGAATCTCGAATACTGGACCAGAGTATGCTGACCAGAGGGAGGAAGCTCTTGCTCAAGAGGAATATCTAATGAACATCTGCACGAATTCCAGATACAAGTGCCCCCTTGAGACTGACCCTCAGGCCAGCCTTCCCCTGCCTGGGCTTCAGCTTCCCTGTTTCTCAAAGGAGAGGGCTGTGCCTTCCGGTCCCTCTTGCTGTGACCTGCCGCAGCCCAGACCACCTGCTGCACTCCTGTCATTTACAAGGCCCCTGGCAGCACACAGCATGTTTTCTCCCAACTCATCTGGCTTTCTCGAAGAAAATGAGATGTGGAGAAGGGGTCCTCCAGCACCCAGTGCCAGCCAGCCTCTAAAGCACACTAAAACCCAGGAGGACCCCCACACAGGCCGTGTGTGCGGAGGGGCCGCTGCTGAGCCATCCAGGACGAACCAGAAAAGGTGGAATCTGAAACTGGCATGAATGCTGCCTCCCCACCTGGGAAGAGATGTACGTGCAGGCTGCCTGCATTACTAAGATGACAACTCCTCCCCGGATGGTCTGAAAGCAGTGCTGACAGGCACACCTCCGCACACACTGTAAACTCTGGCACGTCTGAAGGGCCCGTTCTCAGCCACCTAGCACCCCCACACCCCAGCATCATCTACTCACCACTGGAAAGACTCAACCATTAACAACACATGCACAGAAGGACCCAAGAACTACAGCCAGAAGTCTGTGGTTCTTTGAATCCAAGATTAGTCACACAATACACCACTGTTTTATAAAGATGCTGCAAATTACAGTAGGCCACACAGACATGCCCACACACACAAACACCCAGCAGCTCTACACCCCACCATCCCCTCTCTGTCCCTGAACCTAAGCTAAATGACATGTAGGTTAGGTCCTGAGCCTAAGCCACAAGTTCTGGCCATCCTCTCTCCATTCCTGAGCCCAACGCAGTCTTCAGTTTTCAACTTGGTTTCTTACGAGAGTTCTGTTATGCCATTAACACAACACCTCTCTAAAGTGAACAATTTTTCCACCCACAGAAGCCCCTCAATTCAGCCGACTGGAGACATCCATGCTGCACACGGACCCTCCTCATCCGTCACCAGAGTCCTGTGCCCAAGACACCACAAAGGCCCCATCCGCTTACCTGATGAGTTCATACGTCTCCCCCAGAAGCGGGTTGAAAGGCTTGCCGGTCCTCTCCCACTGGGAAGCCACAGCCGAAACCGCAAAGGCCGCCACAGACTGGAAGCAACCACAGGCCAGTGAGGGGGTGGCACCCAGACACGCGCTTGGGGTGACTTCCCAGTCTCCCGCTGGTAACGCATGTGAAACCACAGAACTTCCGGGGAAATGCTGTTTATCACCCACCACTTCCTCAAAGCCACAAAAAGCAGGAATTCTGCCATCTCCCATCCCAGTTGGGGCCTGCCCTGCAGGCCGTCTATCACACATGTGCACACACTCACATGGGACAGTGGTGCTGAAAGGACCCAAGAGGGGCCAACTGCCAGCCCCACACCCCCCTGCAACCCCACAGGCCCAACCGACAGGAGGCCAAGACCACAGCTGTGGAGAATGTGCCTGTGGCAAATGCTTAGTTGCTGGGCAGGACAGCTTCCCAAAGTCAGTATGAGCTGCTCTGGCCCTGCTCCCAGATGTCCCACTGCTGAGGGCCCGGGTCCCTGCCCCCATGTGGCCAGTCAGATTAAGTCACATTCTTAACTGTTATGGTCTGCATGCAACCAAATTACAGTAGGCCACAGCAAGTCCCCGACATGAGCTTGCCACCCACCTGCATCCTTTCCAGGGACTGGGGCTGGCGGGAGGCTCTGTGAATTAGGTACACATGTTCCATGTACTCTGTGATCCGCTGCAGGAAACTCAGGGGCTCGTTGAAGGCTATGGGCATCGTGATCTTGGACAGCTCCTAGGAGGGGCCGGAGAGGACCCGCTCCATTAGCAGCAGGCTCTCCCCACACCCGCCCCTCCTCCAAGCACCGCTTCTTGGAGTCACAGCCGCCTGCGCCGGACAAGATGGTGGAGGCCTCTGGCTCTCTGAACTTACCAAGCCGATGCACTTCTTCAATATGCTCCACACGCTGAAGTCGCTTCTGGTAAACATTGGGGCAGGCAGAGATGTCCTGCGGAAGAGCAACCAGGGCAACATGTGTGTTTCAACAATGTGAGAGTCACTTACAATGGATGGCTCTGCTCAGTGGCCCTTGTCCTTCACCTTTCTGACTCTTTGTGACCCCATGGACTGTAGCCCACCAGGCTTCTCTGTCCATGGGATTTTCCAGGCAAGAATACTGGAGTGGGTTGCCATTTCCTTCTCCAAGCGATCTTCCCGACCCAGGGATTGAACCTGGGTCTCCCACATTGTAGGCAGACACTTTACCATCTGAGCCACCAGGGAAGTCCTCACTGTTTCCAAGCATTAGGGTTTCTCTATGCTGGCTCGCTAGTGGAGGAAAAAAGGACCAGACTGCTGCAGAAGTCCCAGAGAAAGCTTTCTGTGCCGAATATTGGAGGGCCTCCTGGGAAATGATCACGGCCACACAGATGACCTTCCCCCATGGAGCTCAGGAGTCAGGTCGCCACATCCCCACCCCAGGGCAGCCGGGCGCCAGCAGCCAGGAGCAGCTGCAGGACCATGGACAGAGGTCAGACAGGAAGGAGTCCTACTCAGAAAACATCTCAGAAACCAGCTCTTAAACCCCTCTGAAGCCTGTGCTTGTCTTTCCTGAGGTCCTGCGTGGCCATGACATGACAGGCCCCGGCTGTGAGGGGCCACGAGGAGGGTGGGCAAAGCCCAAGGATGGCCCTGCATACAGACAGGAGTGACGGCAGGAGCCAACGAGATGGAGGAGAAGAAGGCCCGGGCCTGGGGCACGGAGCAGACAGAGCCCTAACAAGGGAAAAGCCGGGGCACCAAGGACCCCACGAGGCTGGGACCTCTGACCATGGGCGGGGCCGCCCCAGAGAGAGGCACAGGGGTCACCCTTAGAGGAGACCCTTACGGTTCACGGCCCAATCTAACACACTGAAGAGAGGAAGGGCTGCTGCACCCTCACTCAGGGCTGTGTGACCACCGCCTGGGAGCTCTAAGAAGGGGGAGGCACAGGATTGGACCTGTCCAGAAATGGTGAAATCTGGGCAAGGAGCAGGCACAGGAGGTGCCCACAGGAGGCCCAGTGTAGGAGGGACAGGCCAGAACACAGGAGCTGGCAAAGCTGAAGGCATCCAAGACATGTCTCCAGAGGCCAGCAAGTCAGGCTGGGGGACGGATATGGGAGGAAGGGAGGGATGCGGCACCAGGGCCAGCTTGAGCCAGATTCTGGGGGATGGGGGATGGGGGGAGCTGATGGCTGAGCCCAGGCCACAAGAGCAGGCAGGAGGTGCTCTGGCAGCTCAGGGTCCCGCTGGGTCCGTACAGGGCAGAGGCTGGGGTGAAGGTGGGTTCCCTGGGTGGACAGAGGCCACTGCCACCATCCCAGGGGCTCCACCTGCTTCCTGTCTGTCCCACCTGAGTCCTCCCTTCTGTTGGTGAACTCAGGTCAGTGTCACTGGAGTCTGCTCCCATGAGAACCCAGTGGTGGTGGAGAGAGAACGGAATGTGGTCTCGCTGCACCAAACAACCCTCAGAAACTCTCGGGGTCAGAGGTCAGTGTGTGGAAAGAGAATGCAGGCAGATCTGCATGAAGCCAGAAGGATGTTCTGGTAACAGTAAGGGCAGGCTGTGTGCAAACACCAGGGCCCCCGGAGCTCAGTCCCGCAACCCGGAGCAGGCACAGCTGCCCCATCAGCTTATGGACGGGAGTCAAGTTGATCACCATCACTGATCTGTAGGGCCCACCCAGAGGCTGGCTGAACAGGCCATCGATCTGCCCAGTGATGCTAGACAGGACGTTCTCAGCTCAAAACTTGCACCCGCAGCATTTCTGGGGCAAGTGAGTACAGGTGTGCTGGAAGACACTAAGATGTACCCATGTGACAACCTACCTGTGCTTCTGAATCCCATTCTCCTGAGGAGGCCCATCCCCAACTTTTCCGATCCCATTACTTTTGCTGGTGTCCACATGAATCACGCCAGTGAGTCTCTGATTCGCCTCTGAAAATTCCCCAGAAGAGTTATCAGAGTCAAAGCCTGTGTGAGACAAGCAGAGGGTGATGTGGCAGGACTTCACTTCTAAGGATTCTCATTGAAAGCAGAAAACCTGAAGCTCTAAAGTGTTTCTAATGAACACAGTCAGAGTAATTAACTCCACTTGCCAAGAGCTGCAGACAGAGGTGGAGAAAGAGGACTGCTCCCGGGGGCTCCCCAAGGAGGACCCCACCCTGCCACTGACACTGCACGCTCCATGGTCCTTTCCATGTGGGGCAGCCCCAGGGCATGAGAAGTTTTCTCCCGTGGTCATCAATGACTCATGTCCTCCGGGGTGGTCACACCTAACTCGGCCCACAACATCCTCCTCCTCTGTCCAAGTTTGAGGTCAAACTCTGCATCATGTTCTGAAACATATCTGCTGTAATATTTCTAAGACCAAGCATCGCGCCACCGCATTGGCAGAACCTAGCCAACCTATGAACAATACCCCAAACTGTGGATGATGGATGTGAACCCAGAGAATACAGAGTACACGGAAAACTTGGGGAAAATGACCCATGAGGACTAATGCGAAACACAGGCAGCTGTCTCCTGGCCCATCCAGTCCCTGAGGAATAAGGTCACAACCCTGGGCAGACCCCTGGGTCTTCTCCACCGGGAAGACTTTTTCCGAAGTGGCCAGTGACCAGGGACAAGGGAAGTGTGTTTCCTTTTGCTCCAGGGCGAGCCTGGAGGGAGCTGCGGCTGCCAGGTGAGTCATTCCAGCTGGAGCAGGGGCTCCTGACTGCTGACCCCCAGCAATGAGCCCACGAGGAGCATAGGGTGGGCTCCCGTAACAGCCCCTCATTTCTGAGTGGACAGTGGGGCCCAGCGTGAAAGACCTGGGTGACTGCTGCTACACACAAAACATAAACCACCTTGCCACTGATAAGCTTCCTTGAGAAAATGCAAAAATACCTTCTTTCACATTCTTCTCTATTGACAGATCCACAAAATGTAGTAGCACTGAAACCTATGACACGATGAATTTGAAAGGATATCATTTAAAATAATCAATACCTTCTGAAATAGCCTGTCACCTCTAGTTTTTGCTAACCATCCCCAAAGTGACACCTGTTGATCCCCAGCATAAACGTGGGTCTAAACAGAGCCTGAAACAGTCCCAGCTTAGGGTTGCTGAGCGCACAGGTATCCCTGTATCCCTCAGGGCTAAGAATCTAGGCCACTATTAAGTAGAAAGTTCGTTTAGATCACAGCCCTGGGGTGGGCCACAAAAAACAAGGCAGCTTCTCCCTCACAAGTGCCTGAAGTCTCGTCTCTAGTGAAGCCGATGCTCCGTAACAGCTTAATCATCTTAATACTTAATACACAATGTTTCTTGTTATTACACAAAGATAAAATACAGCCGAGGCGCAAGCTTAAAGCATCTATAATCTGATCACTTAGAGATACCCATCTTCGACAGGTCAGTCTTTTTACAGCCCTTCATCTGTACATATTCTCAAGTGCTTTATTTAAAAGCCTTTCAAATGGAAAGGTACTGATTCTTAGAGGGAATAACTGCCCACTGAAGTCATCCATTCAGCAACTGCTGGGTTTAAATATGTTTTAATAGAGTCACAAAGTAAGACCGACTCTAAGACAGGGAAGTACTCGCTGGGCATTTCATTGCATTGGGAGACTTCAGGTTTTTCATCTTCCTGTTGCTTGTTTGGGAATCAAAGGTGAACCAGACTGCCTCCATCTCAGGGACTTGTGGAAGGTCCCGCTGTGCAGAGAGGCGGCGATGGAGTCATACACACATGGCACCCCCAGAGCTCAGGGCCTCTCCAGGGAAAGCCCTTCAAGAGAGCCAGTTACACTGGTCCCAGTAAGAGGGCACCTCCAGGAGGCTCCTGGGTGAGAAGGCCTCACTGAAGTCGGGCTCTTTCAGTTTCAGACATGGTCCCTCTGCCAGGGCCAGGTGGACTAAGGGCATGATTCCCCGACAACCAGCCGCTAGGTGGAATTCAGCTGCGAACAATCACTGATGAGCAGGTGGTTGAGTAGACAACACACTTCCCAGGAAAACATGTCTACCGGGAACATAATAGCTATGAAATCTCGGGGATGACTCAGTGGTTCAGCCTTTGAGAACAGCGAAGGGGAGCACCATGCCAGTTCCTCCTGGGGCTTCGGACGAGAGTGAGTCGATCCCCTGAGGCTGCTGGCCCTCAGCCCTTCCCGCGGAGCAGTATGGCCAGTGGGCGCAGGCAGCGTGGGGCAGGGCTCCAGGTGTCCGGGCAGGGACAGCACAGGTGTCTGGGGACAGCGACCACCACCAGGCAAGAGCCTCCTGTCGTGCTGGGCCCCACACTCCCTTGGCACCAGCCATGGCAGGGCCCCTCTGACAGCACTGGGGAGATTATCACTGAAGAACCTGGTGGCAGTAACATTTCAGAGCCGCTGTTTCTATGTCCCCACACCCAAGAGCTGGCCGTGGACTGGAAGGGGCCCCTGAAGTCCGTCTCCACCAATAAGAACCCTTAGCAAGAAAAGCAAAGTGATGCTCCCAGTGCTGACAAGTGGGTGGAGGGCAGGGGGGACATCTTGAACTTGAGTTTGGGGCCCCCTCAGGAGGTGACAGGAGGAGGAGGGGGTGCTCTAAGCAAACGTGGCCTGACCCAGCCTGGCCTCTCCTGCCCCCCACCCCCTGCCACCCCAGACACTCACACATACACAGAACACCCACCCCACCACATACTCCACCCCACTAGCCTGGGTACCAGTGTTCACAATGGTGTTGGAAAAGTGAAACAGAACTGAACTTTTTTTTCTTTTAGAACCGAACTTTTAACACAGCAAGAGTTGCTGTGGAAGCAAACAATTTACTATTCCTTGGTAGACTTTAAGTGGTGCAAAACAAGATATAAGACAGGACAGGTTTTGATCATTATAAACAATATAAGGATGCCGACCATCTCATTCAGGAGCCAAATAAAAATATTTACACCCGAGGGCAACCCTTTCAAAGACTGAAACACACAGTTGCCCTTGCATGTTATCTCCTGCGTTCCGAAGTGGATGTTTTCCTCCAAATCTGGGCCAGGACAAGTGCTTTTCCTGGGAACACATCACCCTTCCCTCCACGTGGCTCTCCCAGGCCATCCTCACGTCCCCAGGCTGTCTGAGGCTGGGGTCTGAGGGCTTCGCGCTCACCATCTGGCCTCTGCGCTGGCACCCTCTCCGCTCACCTGTGACGGCATCGAAGAACTCCTCCTCTCCGTTCATCCTTCAGCAGCCAGGCGCCCACCGCCTGATCCAGAGGGTCCTCTACTCAATCATTGTACTGAATCTCCATCGACAGTGTAAGAAATTTCACGCTGCGAACTTTTTAAGGTAAAAATCCAATAGGCACTGGAGACCTACAGGGGAAAAATTTTTTTTTAGTGTATTTAGCTTTCGGAGGTTGTATAGTTTAGAAACATTTAAAAATACCCATTCACTATCCTTGAGATCATCTTGATTACATCTGAGCAAAGAAGTAAAAGGAATGACCTCACACAAGAGGAAACAGTCACATCTCTGTCCATCAGTGGGCACCACTATCTGAAGTTACTTTAAAAGCCACTGTCCACTGAAATGACTAATCTGGGGTCACGTGGACAGTTCAAAAGGCCAATTAGTGAAAGTGAGGCATCCACACTTGAAGGCCCCAACACACCTTTGTCACTGCGTATCTTCACCAGAAGCTGGAACAAGTGGTTATAAATAATGCAAAGTTCTGTTAAAATGTTTATTCCACGACAACCTGAAACCAATTTTCAATTCTGGAGAATTAAGACTGCTGTGTAAGTTCGCTGTCCTCAGCATAAACTGTAATCAACTTAAATTTTCTCAAAATTATTTTAGCTCAATATTTTAGAACTCATGCATATTAACTTCTCCCTTATGAAGCACAGTGTTTCGTCAATGGCAAGAGACTGTCCCCGCAAGTCTGACATTCTAGGAAAATCAGCAGAGACCCACGGTTCATTCACTGTGTGAGGCGGGCACAGGACTGAGCACTCCCCTCCAGTTCTGAGAGCAGTTCCAAAGGAACAGGTGGTCCCCCAGTCCCTGGAGCCGTCACATGGCACCTGGTGTCACCTCCAAAGCGTTCATCTCGGGCTCCATCCTGAGCACAGGTGAGCGTCTATGTCATACAACCAACTGGGGTTGGGTTTTCCATCCTTCCTCCCCCCCAGGAAGCTCTTTCAGTTTCCTTTCCTTCCCCACCTTCCTAACCCGCAGGCAGAACCACACCTGGGCAGCTTCAGGAAACAGCCATTCCAAGCCTCACTCAGTCATCCATGCTGGTTCTGTTTTCCTTTTGGCAAATTAGAGAAGTTATTGCTCACTTCTGACTCTTCTCTGATGTGACAGGCCCCATCTACAATATCCAGCATCACACTCGGGCTCCAGAAGCCACGAAGCGGAACCAGGGTTCCCTGGAGGAGAAATGGCTGAGCCCAGAACTGGGGGTCCCTCTAGAGGCAGCCGGAAGCTGGCAAGACTACTTGAGTCAGGTCAAAAGGCTCAGACGAACCTGCAGAGGCTCCACTGCGACCGCAGGTTCCTGTGAGCCCTGAGAACAGCCAGAGTAGTCACCTCACACATTTAAGTCCCTGGCTTCACCGAGATGCTGAAAAAGAAATCGACTGGTCACCACTGGATAGAGGACGCCAGCACGTTCTTCTGGAAACTAGGACATGCAGGAAAGCATCAAGCCTTTGAGTTGCCTTCCTGTGCAGGCTCTCTGTCCCACTTTTTAGAGGCGTTCCTGCTGATCCATGAAGGACCAGGCTATGTCAATTCTGTGTGCAACCCTGATGAATTCCCATGTCTGAGTGCTGGCCACCCACGGCCATGTCATCACAGACCCACTTACGCTACCTGCCTCCTCCTCGGGGGTCCTGCTAAGACAATGGACCCTCCTCCAACCTTAACTACCAACCTAAGGAACACAGATAAGACAGGAACATGCCAAACTCTACCAAAGGGACACTGTGGGCAACATCCAGACCCTGGGCAAGCATACAGGATGAAGCCCAGCTTCTCCAACCAATAAATCACACACACACAAAGTGGCAGGTAAAGGGACACTGCCCTACCTCGAGTGAGATGACAGTTTCAAGGATATAGACAGATGTCAGAACCCATTGTACGCTTTCAATATGTGCAATTTAGGGAACTCCTAGTGGTCCAGTGGTTACGACTCCATGCTTGCACGGCTGAGGGTGCAGGTTTGATCCCTGCTGGAGGAACTAAGATTCTGCAAGCTGTGCAGCGTGGCCCAAAATAAAACTAAATAAATATCTGCAATTTACTGTATGTTAATTACACCCCCTAGTTCAGTTCAGTTCAATTTAGTCGTTCAGTCATGTCCAACTCTTTGCGACCCCATGGACTGCAGCACGCCAGGCTCCCTGTCCATCACCAACTCCCGGAGTTCACCCAAACCCATGTCCATTGAGTCAGTGATGCCATCCAACCATCTCATCCTCGGTCGTCCCCTTGTCCGCCTGCCCCCAATCTTTCCCAGAATCAGGGTCTTTTCCAATGAGTTAGCTCTTCACATCAGGTGGCCAAAGTACTGGAGTTTCAGCTTCAACATCAGTCCTTCCAATGAACACCCAGGACTAATCTCCTTGAGGATGGACTGGTTGGATCTCCTTGCAGTCCAAGGGACTCTCAAGAGTCTTCTCCAACACCACAGTTCAAAAGCATCAATTCTTCAACGCTCCACTTTCTTTACGGTCCAACTCTCACATCCATATATGACTACGGGAAAAACCATAGCCTTGCCTAGACAGACCTTTGTTGGCAAAGTAATGTCTCTGCTTTTTAATATTCTATCTAGGTTGGTCATAACTTTGCTTCCAAGGAGTAAGCGTCTTTTAATTTCATGGCTGCAGTCACCATCTGCAGTGATTTTGGAGCCCCCAAAATAAAATCAGCCACTGTTTCCACTATTTCCCCATCTATTTCCCATGAAGTGATAGGACCGGATGCCATGATCTTCGTTTTCTGAATGTTGAGCTTTAAGCCAACTTTTTCACTCTCTTCTTTCACTTTCATCAAGAGGCTCTTTAGTTCTTCACTTTCTGCCATAAGGGTGGTGTCATCTGTATATCTGAGGTTATTGATATTTCTCCCAGCAATCTTGATTCCAGCTTGTGCTTCTTCCAGCCCAGCGTTTCTCATGATGTACTCTGCATATAAGTTAAATAAGCAGAGTGACAATATACAGCCTTGACGTACTCCTTTTCCTGTTTGGACCCATTCTGTTGTTACATGTCCAGTTCTAACTGTTGCCTCTTGACCTGCATACAGATTTCTTAAGAGGCAGGTCAGGTGGTCTGGTATTCCCATCTCTTTCAGAATTTTCCACAGTTTATTGTGATCCACATAGTCAAAGGCTTTGGCATAGTCAATAAAGCAGAAATAGATGTTTTTCTGGAACTTTCTTGCTTTTTCGATAATCCAGCGGATGTTGGTAATTTGATCTCTAGTTCCTCTGCCTTTTCTGAAACCAGTCTGAACATCAGGAAGTTCACGGTTCACGTATTGCTGAAGCCTGGCTTGGAGAATTTTGAGCATTACTTTGCTAGCATGTGAGATGAGTGCAATTGTGCGGTAGTTTGAGCATTCTTTGGCATTGCCTTTCTTTGGGATTGGAATGAAAACTGACCTTTTCCAGTCCTGTGGCCACTGCTGAGTTTTCCAAATGTGCTGGCATATCGAGTGCAGCACTTTCACAGCATCTTTTAGGGTTTGAAATAGTTCAACTGGAATTCAATCACCTCCACTAGCTTTGTTTGTAGTGATGCTTCCTAAGGCCCACTTGACTTCACATTCCAGGATGTCTGGCTCTAGGTGAGTGATCACACCATCGTGATTATCTGGGTTGTGAAGATCTTTTTTGTACAGTTCTTCTGTGTATTCTTGCCACCTCTTCTTAATATCTTTAGCTTGTTAGGTCCATACCATTTCTGTCCTTTATTGAGCCCATTTTTGCATGAAATGTTCCCTTAGTATCTCTAATTTTCTTGAAGAGATCTCTAGTCTTTCCCATTCTATTATTTTCCTCTATTTCTTTGCACTGATTGCTGAGGAAGGCTTTCTCATCTCTCCTTGCTATTCTTTGGAACTCTGCATTCAAATGGGTATATCTTTCCTTTTCTCCTTTGCTTTATGCTTCTCTTCTTTTCACAGCTATTTGTAAGGCCTTCTCAGACAGCCATTTTGCTTTTTGCATTTCTTTTTCTTGGGGATGGTCTTGCTCCCTGTCTCCTGTACAATGTCACGAATCTCTGTCCATAGTTCATCAGGCACTCTGTCTATCAGATCTAGTCCCTTAAATCTATTTCTCACTTCCACTGTAATCATAAGGGACTTGGTTTAGGTCATACCTGAATGGTCTAGTGGTTTTCCCCACTTTCTTCAATTTAAGTCTGAATTTGGCAATAAAGAGTTCATGATCTGAGCCACAGTCAGCTCCTAGTCTTGCTTTTACTGACTGTATAAAGCTTCTCCATCTTTGGCTGCAAAGAATATAATCAATCTGATTTCAGTGTTGGCCATCTGGTGATGTCCATGTGTAGAGTCTTCTCTTGTGTTGTTGGAAGAGGGTGTTTCCTATGACCAGTGAGTTCTCTTGGCAAAACTCTATTAGCCTTTGCCCTGCTTCATTCTGTACTCCAAGGCCAAATTACCTGTTACTCCAGGTGTTTCCTGACTTCTTACTTTTGCATTCCAGTCCCCTATAATGAAAAGGACATCTTTTGGGGGTGTCAGTTCTAAAAAGTCTTGTAGGTCTTCACAGAACCATTCAACTCAGCTTCTTCACACCCCCAAAAGATACTTAAAGGCACAGATATTGTAACTGCATCTTTTAAACTGCTCTTATTTTTTAGAGCTATGCACTGAAACACATTGGATAGAATGACAGCACGTCTGGGAGTTTCTTCAAAATGACCTGGGGAGAGGGCGGGGTGGTTAAGGGGATGAGATGCGCCAGGAGCTGGTGAACTGCTGGGTGTGGAGACAGGCTCACAGGGGACCATGGCACTGTGCTGCCTGCTTCTCTGTACCTTTAATATCTCCCATAATAGAAGGCATGTTCAAAGCCGTGGTATTTTCTTTTTATATGCTTCCTTGCCCATAACAAAAGTCCCAATGTTAAAAGTAAATCAATCAAAACTCATGGAAAGTCTTTAAAACGAAGGTCAGGCTTAAAGTAAGATGTCAGGCTGGACAAACACTGAAGACAGGAGCTGAGCAAATAGCTGGGACCGTGACGTGGCCGCAGCCCTGTGACCCTGCCATGCAGACCTGTGGTCCAACTACCACCAGGTACCCGAGCCCCATATAGGAGGTACCACGCGTCAAGGCCAGAAGCCTCACAGCTGCCTCAGACCTGCACACACCCGCAGGTGCACAGTTGGATCCTGCCCAGCATCCAGGCCATGCCTGGGGGTGTCATCCCAAAAGCCACACACCTCGTACGGTCTTCACTGTGCCAGGAGAAACCAGCCACCACTATGAGATCAACACAAGACAGCAGTGATCTACCTCCTTCAGGACAGAGGGCATGCCTGGGAGAGACAGCCCCCAAGGAAGGCCTCCCCTGAGTTTGGTGGGGGCCAGGGGCAGGGAGAGTGGGGCCCCAGGGGCATGGGGGCAGGGCATCCTTGGTCCCACCTCAGTCTGGCTGCCCACCTGACCTCTTCTCAGAAGTCTTACAGCTGTGGGACCCTCCATACTCAGTCCCCTGCTGAGTGGCCTCTGACCCCAAGGTGGTCCTTGCCCCCGACCCAGCCCACACTCATGGAGGGACCCTAAGGTGGGCAGGGAGCAGAAAGCCTCCTCTCCGGTGTGTCTGTTGGGCCTCAGAGAAGACAGAGTTTCAAGAAAGGACTTTCTTTTTCCAAATCAGCTGCTTCCTTTTCTAAGTCCAGAGAAAAACACAGAAGAGTAAGCTTCTGCTGGACATCTTTGTGGGCCTCCAGGGACTCCCCCTCTGCAGCCCCTCCTCAAGCCCCACAGTGAGCCTTCCCTCCAGGCCCCGTCAAGGGACAGCCAGGGCACCCCACTGCGTTCAGGTCCCCACAAGATGCCTGCCCCTCCACAGAGCCCCTCACCTCTCTTCAAGGTGCCCGCCCCCAGAGTGCTGCCCCGTGCTCCCAGGACCCGGCTCCAAATGCGGACTGTCCACCACCACATATACGAATACCCGCACTCAAGTCTTACAAACCCATCTTTACATTTTCTTAGAAAAACAGACCTAGTCACTGAGGAATAAGTGGCTGGCTTAGGGACCTGGTGGTTAATCTCCAAGGTCGACTCACTAAACAGTCAAACTGCGTGTTACTTCTCTGCTCAAAAATGAGCAAGGCAACCTAGATGCAATCTTCACAAAGAAAGAAAAGCTCACCAATAATTTGAAAATTCTAAAGCTACTTTTGCAGTTAAATGTCAATTCTGAATTTAAATTGTCCAAAATAATATAAATTTTATTTAGTAATATAAAAATACATTAGCAAGCATCAACCAGATGGAAGATAAGAAACAGACGACTTGAACAACACCATCAACCAATTAGATCTAACAGATGTATCCAGAACACTCCACCCAACAACAGGACACACCTTCTCAAGTGCAAGTGGGACGTTCTCCAGGACAGACCATATGTTAGGCTACAGACTATGTCTCAGTAGATTTTAAATGATCTGTATCATACAAACCATCTTCTCTGACTATAAAAGAATGAATTAGAAATCACTAACAGAAGGAAAACCAGAAAATTCACAACGTTCAGAAATTAAGTAACATTCCTCTTAGGAATTCCCTGGTGGTCCAGTGGTTAGGACTCAGCTTTCACTCTCAGTGGCCTGAGTTCAATCTCTGGTCAAGGAACTAAGATCCCACAAGCTGCCCGGCACCGCCAAAACAAAACGAAAAACTATCTTAAACAACCAACAGATCAGAGAAAAAAACTACAGGGGAAAAGTAGGAAACCCTTATAAACAAATGAAAATGAAAACACAACACACCAAAGTTTATGGAATGCAGTGACAGCAGAGCTAAGTGGAAATTGTATAGCTACCAACATTTACACTAAAAAAATAAGATATCAAATCAATAACCTAACCTCACAACTTAAGGAAGGAGAACAACAACAAACAAATGCCAAAGCTAGCGTAAGGAAGGAAATAATAAGAATAGGAAAATAGAGGAAATCAGTGAAACCAGAAGTCAGTTCTTTGAAAAGATCAACAAAATTGATTAATCTTCAGTTAGATGGACCAATAAAAAAGAATAGTTAAAAAACTAAAATCATAAATTGAAATGGGGACATTACTCATTCTACAGAAACAAAAGGATTATAAGAAAGGGCTATGAGCCCTGCAAAACTGGATAACCTAGATGAAATGACAAATTCCTAGAAACACAAAAAGTACTAAGCCTAAATCAAACAGAAAATCTAAGCAGGCCAATAAGTAATCAAAAATCTCGCAACAAAGAAAAACCCTGGATCTGACAACTTCAAAATTCTACAAAACATTTAAAAAAGAACTAACATGAATTCTTCTCAAACTTTCTCCCAAATTAAGAAGAATAGACACTTCCTAACCCCATCTATGTGATAAGGCAAAGACCCTACCAAAAAAAAAACTACAAACCAATATCCCTTACAAACACAGATGCAAAAGTCCTCAACATAATACTAATAGATAGAACACATTGACACACATTTAGCAACATATTAAAGAGGATTACATGTCATGACCAAATGGGATTTACTCGTGGAACAAAAGGATGATTCAATACATGAAACTCAATTGATGTAATATATCACATTAATAGAATGAAGGGGGGAAAAACCACATGATCATCCCAACTGATGCAGAAAAATCATCTGGCAAAATTCAACACCTTTTCATGATAGAAATACTTGACAAACTGCAATGGAAGGAGAACATAATAAGGGCCAGATAGGAAAAAACAACAGTAAATATCATACTCAGTGGTGAAAGCTTTTCCTCTAAGATCAGGAAACCACTGATGCCCACTTTCACCAGTTCTAGTCACCACAGTACTGAAAGTTCTAGGCCGAATAATTAGGCAAGAAAAAGAAATAAAAGCCATCCAAATTGGAAAAGAAGAAGTGAAGTTATGTTTGCAGATGATGTGATCTTACATAGAGAAAACACTAAAGATTCCACAAACACATACAAAAAAACTATTAGGATAAATTAATTCAGCAAGGTAGCAGGATACAAACTCGACGTGGAAGAATCAGTTGTATTTCTACACACTAACAGTGAAAAGTCTGCAAAGGGAATCCCCAAAACAATCCTTTTTTACAATGTCATCTAAAAGGATAAAGTTCTTAGGAATTAACCAGGAGGTTAAAGACCATACAATGAAAACTATAAAACACTGCCAAAAGAAATGAAAAACATAAGCAAATGGAAACATATCCCACGTTCATGGATTGGACGACTGAATATTAAGATGTTGATATAATTCAAATCAATCTATGGATTCAATACAATCCCTATCAAGCAACATGATGTTTTCTGCAGAGATAGAAGAATCCATTCTAAAACTCACATGGAATGTCAAGTGACCTTTAATAGCCAAAACAAACTGAAGAAAGGAGAACAAAGCCAGAAGACCACACTTCCTGATTTCACAACTTACTACAAAACTATAGTAATCAAAACAGTGTGGTACTAGCCCAGAGACCAATGGAAAAGAATAGAGTCCAGGAATAAACCCTCACATATACAGTCAATTGACTTCTGACAAGCAAGTGTGCCAAGACCATTCAAGAAGGAAAGGACTATCTTTTCAACAAACGGTACTGGGAAATTGGATATCCACAGGCAAAGAAATGAAGTTGGACCCTATCTTATACCATATACAAAAATTAACTCAAAATGGATCAAGGACCTAAATGTAAGATCTAAAACTAAAAAACTCTTTTAAGAGGATATAGGACAAAACCTCCATAATTTTGGATTTGGCAATGATTTACTGGATAAGACACCAAGATGAAAGTGAAAGTGGCTCAGTCATGTCCGACTCTGTGATCCCATGTACAATACAGTTCATGGAATTCTCCAGGCCAGAATATACTGGAGTGGGTAGCCTTTCCCTTCTCCAGGGGAGCTTCCCAACCCAGGGATCGAACTCAGGTGTCCTGCAACTGCACCAAAGGCAGAGACAAAGAGAAATTAGACAAACTGACTTCATGAAAAAATTTTAAAATTTGTGCATTAGATACTATCAGAGTATAGAGGCAACCCCAGGATGGGAGAAAATATTTGCAAATCATACATCTGATAACAGATTAATATCATGACTATATCGAGAACTCCTAAAACTTAATAGCAAAAAACAACCAACCTGATTCAAAAATGGGCAAAAGAGTTGAGCAGACATCTCACCAGAGAACACATCAGTTCAGTTCAGTCGCTCAGTCGTGTCCGACTCTTTGCGACCCCATGAACCGCAGCATGCCAGGCCTCCCTGTTCATCACCAACTCCCAGAGTCCACCCAAACCCATATCCATCGAGTTGGTGATGCCATCCAACCATCTCATCCTCTGTTGTCCCCTTCTCCTCCTGCCCTCAATCTTTCCCAGCATCAGGGTCTTTTCAAATGAGTCAGTTCTTTGCATCAGGTGGCCATACCAATGGCCAATAAGCATATGAAAAGATGCTCAGCTCACTAATCATCAGGGAAATGCAATCAAAGCTATAATGAGACACAACCTCACACCCTTTAGGATGGCCACTACCAGAAACAACAGAAACTGACAAGTCTTGGTGAGGGTGTGGGGAAACAGGAACCCTTGCACATGTTGCTAAGAATGTAAAATGGTACCGCCGCTGTGGCAAATAGTAGGGCAGTTCCTCAAAAAATTAAAAATAGAATTACCACATGATCCAGCAATTCCACTTCTGAGTAGGTATCCAAAAGCACTGAAAGCAATTCTTTCAATTTTTTGCACACCTATGTTCACAGCAGCTAAAATGTGGAAGCAACGTAAGTGTCCATCCACAGACAAAAGGAAAAGCAAAATGGGGTCCAGACACATGACAGAATATTATTCCGCCTTAGAAAGGAAGGAAACCCTGCCACATGCTACAGCACTGATGAACCTTGAGGACATTATGACCAGTGAAATATGCCAGACACGAAAAGACAATTACTGTGTGATCCCACTTACACGAGGACCGTAGAGGAGTCAAATTTATAGAGACGGAAAGAAGGTGGTTGTCAGGGGCTGGCGGAGGGGAAATGGAGAGCTGGTGCTTAATGGGTCTTTACCATTTCACAGGATGAGAAGAGCTTTGGGGTGGATGGTGGTGATGGCTGTATATACGACCACTGAACTGCACACTTAAAAATGGTCAGGATGATAATTTTTATGCTATGTGTATTTTACTGCAACTTTCTAAACTGGAAAAAAAATACATTAGTAAGTAGGACAAACAAGAAATGAACAATTGTGCACAGAACTCCATGCGCTGGGTACCAGGCTCTGAAGCACTACCCTGGAAACGGAGAATTCCCCTGGGAACTCTGATAGATTCTCACGTGAGACTCTCTCTGAGAAGGGTCCCAAACCCCATCCACACTCCAACCTCAGGGTGTGCTGCTCCTTGTAACGGCTCAAACGAATGCAGCCAAAACCTTCTATCCCCATTCCCACCGGAAGAGGGAAGGGGCCAAGGGAGGCCAGGGAGCTAGAGCACCGGGGCTGGGGTTGGAGCGGATCTGGGAATTGAAAAAGGGTACAGAAGAACTGGCCAGAAGGCCCACAGAGTGGACTCCATGAGGCCTGGTCCCACCCCCCACTCCCACCTCCTGCTCCCCAGAGCTCACACTCAGAGGGTGGTCACGAAGCAGATGACCCCAAAGGAATTGCCGGTGAGACCCAGCCAGGGCCTCAGCCGGGGATCACGCTTCCCTGATAGGACATGTGCTCAACTCATCAGATGCAAAAAACAGGATTTCCGTCAAGAATGAGTCAGAGACAGAAGCAAGGGAGCAGCAGCTGGCAAGAGCCCAGTCTGTCCGTAAGTCTCTCACTGTCCCACAGCTATCAAGGTCAAGGTCAAGGTCAAACTCCTCCTGGAGACAGACAAGCCCATGCACAGTGCAGAGGGCCGCAGTCAGTCTCGGGCCAGCGATGGAATAGACCAGAGGTCCCAGCACAGTCCCAGGGCCTCCCCTTCCCGCGGGCCATCTGGCTGCAACCAACCTGGCCGCACCCCCGAGGCTGTCCCGTCAGACCCGAGAGAGATGCTACAGAGACACTTCCACGTTACCAGAGTGCACAGGCTGGGACGACCACCAAGAACGTGGAAGCCCCATCTCTCCTGAGTGTGAAAACCAGAGTTTAGCACATAATGGACTCCATCAGTATCTGGAGGAATTGAAGAGTCAAAGGATGAGGTGGGAAAATTAAATCTGGAAAAGGGGAACCGAGACTGCTGGGTGATGTCAACTCATCCTGGGGTGGCGCAAGCGTGCCCACAGGCTCTCCCGATCCGGCCACCCCCTGAGAAAGGAACAAGGCCCAGGGACACCACCAGTCCCAGGGCCTCCCGAGGTGTCATCCCCTCCACGTGGCAGTGTCACTGTGGGTGAACAGTGACCTTTGTGGTCGCTGACTGTTTCAGTTTTGAGATGTCCACTTTGTCAAGGAAGCCCACCTGTCTCCTGGATGCCTAACGACTCCTACCTATCCTTCTCCTGCCACCACGCCAGTTTCTTTCTTCTGTAAAAGAACAAGACTTAATGGATACTAGCACTCAGTTTGCACCAGTGCTGCGCTAGAAGTACTCTCTCTAACCTGCTCTGTCCGGAGCAGTGGCCACAGGGCCACAGGTGACTCTGAGCTAGTGCAGAGAGGAAGCCAATGCTTACTTCTCTGTGACGCTACCCAGCTGAATCCCTTCCACTCCAGTGGCCAATGTGGCGGGTGGTGTCCATCCCAGACAGAGCGCTGCAGGGCCTCACTGGGTTGGGACAACATGGGGACCCAGGAAGCTCCGGTGGCCCCACCTGGCCTTTGCACACAAGTCAGGTGGTGGCAGCAGAGCTGGCCTGGTCCATGCAGCCTTCCCAACCAGCCACAGATGGAACGCAGAGAAGAGCATCAGGCCAAGCCTGCCCTTTATTCTTATTTCCAAAGCTGTCCTGGTTTTCACCTCTTGAACTCACTGAAATGCACACTTTGCTACCTGCTGAAGAATGATCAGGTCGTCACACTCCTGAGGCTGGAAGTGCTTGGTGGTGGAATAAGGTAAACACCCCCACTCTGCTCCCAGCAAGGCCTCTCAAAAGGCTGGCCATCATCTGCAGAGCACCTGTCCACATGCACATTGGGGACCACAGGGAGGAACCGAGAGTGGCCTTTTGGACACTGGTTCCTTACACTCGATGGAATCCAGTTGAGTCTAGCGGTGCCTGAGGCTCTATCAGGGTGCTCTTTTAGGGCAAAATGAGTATGTGTGTATTTTCTGTCTGTGGACTTTCCACAGCCCCGGCCTTCTGCAGGGTGGCGTGATCCTCAGCAAAAGATGAAGATGCTGCAGGGACCTCAAAATGTCTTCGTTGAGGGGTGGGAGTTAGGGCAAGGGGCCAGAGCAGCCTAGCCCCAGAGGCTCCCATCTTGTCCACGCCAGCGAGCAGTTTACAGTCAGCACACGACTAGCCGAGGCTGTCAGGGGTTCAGGCAAGAAACTGAAAGTTTCCAGACTCAGGAAGGTAAGCAAACCTCTCTGCTGTGTAAACAGCTGCATTAATCACCCACTGTTTACCATTCTCCACCCCATGGGGCAAACCAGTCCGATCCCAGGAGCCACACTTCCTGCTGGGCCTCAGCAGCAGCTGAGACCCCCGTCCACGTACTGGTCCACGACAGACTCAGTCCAGCCCCATGCGCCCCCACCCCCACCCCTGGGACCCAAGTGCTCCCTGCACAGTGGCGAGCACCAAGACAGTATGTCTTGGTACATGCCTGGAGGACACACTTTGATGACCCAGCGCACAGCACTGCAGACAAGGACTGCACGGGATGAACGGATGCTCTTCTGTGCAAATGCGTTTGTTTGAATCAACACAGAGTAAAGCAGAGTGGTGTGAACGCAGCCTGGGGTTTGGGTGAGAGAGCTCTGGACAGGGAGCCCGTTCACAGCCTCCGGGGCTGTGTTCACACAAAACCACAAGAGCCGCAGCCACCGTGGAGGCAGCACACTGAGGGCGGGAGAAATCAGGCCATGGCAGTGCCCCTCCTGCAGCGGGTCCATCTCTCATGAGCAGGACCATGGCCTGGACACATTGTGGGGGAATGCTCCAGATGCCATATCCATCATGGGGCAGGGACCAGTCTGACAGCCTCGCCCTTTCGCCTGCTCCCTCTCCCACTCCAGGTCCTTCCCCATCAGCTCCCGTCCAAGTAGGACACACTTGCTCGCTCCCCTGACCGGTTTCACCTGCTAAGAAATTCACCATCCAAGTCACGCCTACCCCAGGCACTTCCTGAGCACTAACCAAGGTCAGGGAACTCCACAAATTTCTAACCACCCCACCCCTAGGGAAAAAAAGAGAGAAATGAAAAGGGAAAAATTGCAAAGTTCTGTTTGAGTTCATTCTTTTCCCCAGGAACCTGATTTAGACTCTTCATTCAGTTTTCAAAGCAGGGGCAGCAGGGGTGGGGAGTGGAGGTGGTCCCCGATCCTGATCCAAAATGGGTTAGGACCCTGTAGTTAGACCCTAACCCCTGGCAAGTACACCAGCCCTGCTGGAGTCACAGAAGTGGGGCACACACACGACCCGGGCCTCCCGCCTAGGAGCCTGTTCCGAGGAGGTGAGGTCTGGGCCTGGAACCTCCACTTTTTACACAGTTGCACAAGTTCTTCTGGTAAGAAGCCCTGCCATGGAACCCACAGCACCCTACCTCCAAGACGGACTTCAGGGCAGCCCTGGGCCCTCCAGCCCCTCCCTCACGTGCTGGACCATGCCCCGTGGTTAATGCTCCTCAGAACACAGGCACTGGTGCCCAACTGGTACCAAGCTGGGCACAAGATGCACTGGCCCTCCCCAGTCATGGCCCCAGTTCACACCTGTCACTGCCGGAGCTCTCTCTGAGGTGCTCCTTTCACCCACAAAGCTTCCCACTTTGGCAGTCAGAGCACACACTTCCCTGGTTTAACGCGACAGTGGAACTCACCTTTCAGCCAAGCATGGTGGCACAGGCGCCAGGTCACAGCTGATCTTTTCCCACAACCAGCATTTCATTTGTTCAGTAAAACACACACCCACCCCTGCCCCCCATGGCTGCCGTCGTCTTTTCTAGAACCTGGGTTCAGGAAGACTTCGCACAAGACCATTTCTCATGCCAGGCTCTCCCCCAAGAACCTGCGAACCAGCGTGGAACAGTGCTTCCTGGGCACCTGTCAAGGCCGGTGGGCCCACCGCTCCGATAAAGGTATGAGCTCAAGGTCAGACAGGTCTGCCTCACCCAGAGCCACACAGACCATTCCTCCTGCCATGACCCCAGCACCCAGGGGTGAGCAGACTTCCTACCCCCCAGGCCCCCAGGCTACAGGCCAGGCTGGTGCAGGGCCAATCGGGCCAGCATTGACTCAGAGTTTGCATCTCAAAAGAAATCCTGCAAGAACTCCACCGATGAAATGAGAAAGCAAAGAAAGAGACACACAAACATCAGGCAGAGAGGTCTCCACACCTCCACGTCTCTAAACACAGTCCTTTCTGAAGGCTGACCTCCACTGTCCAGCTCATCGCACAGGTACCAGTGTTTACATCACTGGGAAAGCCAGTTGAAAGATGGTGATGCTTTGAAACGCTGCCCAATGACCCCAAGTGCTTTTCTGAATTTGGAAAAAAGAGGAAATAAGAGCCACAAAGCTCCTGGATGGGTTACAGTGACCATTTCATTACATGTTTGTTAAGGGGAGCTACCAGTCTGGGCCAGTATTCCACACACGCTTCCAGCCAGAGGGCAATATGGCTGCAATGCCAATGCCTGGGATTTATCAGCAAAAATGCTTTGACAAGTACACACTGCAGCAGAGACACAAATTAATCACTGCACAGAAACTGCATTGAAAGTCCCAAACTAAGACCTAAAATACTAATGATTCTTAGGATTTAAGTATTTGTAAATAATCAATTATGTTCAAATGCTAACTTCCTCCCAGTATCCATATCAATTCAATCTTAAAGTGCACTAAGTTTCTGTCTGTGGGTCTGAGCCCCAGGAGAGATACTGCTTGGGTCCAGGGGTTTTCCAGACAACTGCACCTGAATAGTCATATCTTAAAAGTGTTACTGTAGCTCATTTCAGTAGAACTGCAGATCTACCTACCAATGATTTCCCTGGCTTCCCTTCACTGATAGGTTGCGTTTGTCTGTCTGTGTCAGTGTCGGGAGAGGTCAATTTCAGTGCTCTCAGGTCTACGACGGAAAGTCTACTGAGAATCTACTAGGGTGCCAGGTCCGCTCAGTTACACTTTCACGTATAGCCTACGCAACAGCCCACTTCACAGGCCAGCACCCTTGAGGCCAGAGCAGATGAGTAACTTTCCTCCCATCTAAGAGAGCCAGGAGGCCAGAACCCGAGAGCCTCAGGCCACATCAGGGAAGATTCCTAACCTCTCAGATAGAACACTTTAGCCACCGGAGGACCAGCATCACAGCCCTTGCTCAAAGATGCAAGCCTTGCATGCCTTATACCCCACACAGCCAAACTCCTAGGAAAAGATGGGTGTTGGCTTTTCACAGAAATACTAAAGAAATCATTTGAAGATAGTATAAGAATATATAAAATGTTTCCAACATTTCATAATTAGCTGAAGATTTTACCAAGATCTGTA
Source organism: Oryx dammah (assembly GCF_014754425.2). Lineage (NCBI taxonomy): Eukaryota > Metazoa > Chordata > Mammalia > Artiodactyla > Bovidae > Oryx > Oryx dammah. Next base: position 28,359,009 of record NW_024070194.1, on the reverse strand, counting down.
CCAAGATCTTTAAAATCAGGCTGGTTTTAAGTATTTATCCAAGACTTGTTTGCCAGCATTTCCTGGAGGGCCTAGATAACATGCAGTGGGACAAAGGTCAAGTGGCACTTTTTAAACACTGAAATGACACTGCTTCTGAAAATGGTAAGCCAGAGCCTGACCCCTCTGAATACACCTAGGATGAAAAAGGAAAGCCCTCAGTACACGGTTTACAGTCTTAAGTTCACCGCATCAAGCTCGCACCGAAATGAATTCAAAACCAAGGCTTGGGCCCAATAGCATATCCATCCATGTCACCCCTGTCCCCTCAACTTGCCCTCTCACACGGTGAACATTAGCGGCTTCCCCACTGACTGCAGAAATGGGCAGCAGGCAAGGTACTTGAGCAAAATCCTGGATAGCCAGTGGAAAATTACTACTTTATTTCAGAAGAAATTAAACGGTTTCATAAACATTCACGCTCACCCCAAATGAAAATCTATCAGTTATGTGTGCTGCAAGAAACAAAGTTCTGACACGCAGTAATGAGGCAATTAAACATTCCAAAGAAAAACGCTGAACGGACCTTGAAAAAGAAAATGTTGGTTTTTAAAAGGTACTACAGAGAGGTATTTAAGAATGTGGACCCTGGAGCCAGACTGCCTCGGTTCAAATCCCTGCTCTATAACTTACTCCTATGTGATTCAGAGTAACTTACTTAGCCTCTCTGCTTCCCTGGTGGCTCAGACGGTAAAGAATCCACCTGCAATGCGAGAGACGTGGGTTCAATCTTTGGGTTGGGAAGATTCCCTGGAGGAGGGCATGGCAACTCACTCCAGTATTCCTCCCTGGAGAATCCTCAAGGACAGAGGAGCCTGGAGGGCTGCAGTCCATGGGGTTTCAAAGAGTCAGACACGACTGAGCCAACTAAGTACACACACTTCACCTCTCTGTTCTTCAGCTTTCTCATGACTAGACACAGGAAAATGAACTAAGGAAGAGTCTTGGGGGCTACTGTGAAAACCACATGAATCAAGTGAATATAATGTGCTTACAGCAATCCTGGACAATGCTTGTCAGGTATTACTGTCATCTTAGGTGAGAGCTTATTAACAGAAGAACAGGTGAAGCAAACAGAAAAAGGAAGCTCTAAGGAGACTTCGGCTGTCCACGGACTGAACGACAGCACCCTGCCAGGCGCTGCGCAGGACAAGGAGCAAGTGCAGTCCATAAGGTTCCTGTCCCCAACCAAGGGGCAGAGAGTTAACAACCGTGCACCTGCCACATGTCAGAACTGCTGCAGACAAGCGTTTCATCTGCTGTCTTATCAGCCCTGCCAAGAACATGGTTATGTGTCATAGAGGAAGGAACTGAGGCCAGGAGTGATGGGCAAACACTGCCCAGGGCACAGTCAGGAAGGGCCTTCGCTCTGCCACCAGGACAAGGAGCCACAATGTCAGGGTCCCAGGACACTGCTGCTCCCCAGCCCCACTGGATGGACAGGGCCTGCAGCTCACAGCCAGGCAAGCAGCGGACACCCCAGAGACGTCTGCTGAACTGCACTGAGTGAGACCACGTCTCCAAATGTGCGAAGGCCACCCCAGCAAAGGGACTAAGGCACAGGGTGCTGCTGCTGGGAGGTCCAAAACTTGTCCTAGACTGACCCCAAGGACAGGAACCCAGCTTCCTGGGAGGTGATCCTCACACTCAAAGAGTGCCAGGAACATCCTAACACCACCCGGCTGCTTCTCCCAGAAAAACCTGGGAAGATTGATTGCTGATTACCCACTAGTCTTGCTCTGGGCTTATTAAGTCTCAAGATTTATTCTGCTGATTACTGAAATGTAACTGCAGAGAGAAGGAAGCTTTTAAAATCAGATTACATATCTAACTTATCTAACATATGTGTTAGGTGGAGAGCTCTCTGCAGTAAGTACAGTCTGCTAAGTTGACAAATTAAAAACAAAAGGAAGAGCAGGGGAGGGGGTGGACATGGGCACAAAACCTCGCAGGGCCCAGACAAACCCACAGGTGGTCGCGAGGCAGGGGAGGGGAGGGCAGGAGAGGGAGGGCCTGCACCACGAGCGGGGACACTGGCTCTTCACCCCGTGCCCTTCCAGACTGGTTGACCACGGACGCCGGCTACCTTAGACACAAGGGAAAAGTCGGGGGTCCCGCCACCCCTGCCCAACGCGCCCCCCGACTCATTTCTGCTGCTGAGAGGGGCTGGAGGGCGCCCGGGCCCGCTCTCCAGTCCACTTCCGGGTGCGGCGGCCAGCTGTCCAGCACCGAGGCCGCAGTTGCCCGGAGACGCGGGGTCTGGGCGGCCTCCCGGGACCCAGGCCCGCCGCCCCCGCCCGCGGACCGTCCCAACCGCCGGCCGCCAACTTTCCTCCCAAGTTTCCTCGGACCCAGGACGCGGCCGGCGGGCTGGCTGGCGGTGGGAGGCCGAGCGGGCCGGGGCTGGGGTCGAGGCCTGGCCAAGGGGCTGGGGGCGCGAGGCTCTGGCTCCCCGCTAGCCGGGCCCGGCCTCCCTGCCGCCCGAGGCCCAGGCCCGCCCGCCCGACGCCGGGCGCGGTTCCCGGGAGACATAGGGTCGGGGTCCGGACCAGGTCACTCACCTAGACTGCTGTCCCTCGGGCGCCCGCGGAGTCCCGCTGCCCGCCCCGCCCCCGCCCCGCAGGCCCGCGACCCACTGACACCGAGGCGGAAGTGCGGCCGGCCACCCCGCCGATTGACAGCCCGAGTTCGCCACTCGCTGCGCCCGGCGCCGTCGCGTCGGCCCCCGCCGGCCCAATCAACGCTCGACCCGAGGGCGGCTCTGGGAGGCGGGACTATGCTAATTACATCGCCAGAGAGGCCCCGCCTTCCGCCCCCTCAGGAGTCCGGCCCTTGCGGAGGAGTGACGATGCGGAAGACCAATCAAAGAAGGGAAAGGCGGGATTATGCAGATATAGACGCGAAAAGGGTGGGCGAGAGGAAGGAAGGGGCGTGGCTGGGTGAGCTGAGTTTACAAACAGCGAGTCAGGTGGCCGGGTCGCTGCTGCTCCGCGCGCTGGGGCCTCTGCGCCTGCCCCTCCCAACCCCCGAGGACTGGCGGAACCGGGAGTCACCCTTCAAAAAACTGCCTTCCTCAGCAGCATGCAGGGCTTCTCACCGTCCACCCTCCGTGCCATACATTTTACCACTCACCAAAACCCGTCTCCAGTTTACCCTCCTGACTGTTCCCTCCTTTGTTTAAAACCTTTGGGGGCTCTTACTGACTGTCGTGGCTCCACGGTTAAGCCCAGAAGCTCTGGAGTCAGATCCGAGCTTGCATCCTTACCAGCTGTGTGGCTGTGGGCAAGTAAACTAACGTCTCTGAGCCTATGAGTACCAAGATTTCCTTTGCAAACCAGGTTTCTCCTACCGAATCCCATCTAAGTCTTAGGTCTGATTTGGAGTGAGTGGAGCAACATGAATCAGGCTGACTGCTGAGAGTTACAGCAAGTGGTTCAGGGGTGGGCAGGTTACCGTGTCCTGGCCCGTGAGGGTCAGTACTGGGACTTTCACTGAGGGTCAGATAGCTCAGGCCAGAGGGAAAGCTGAGGTCAAATGACTCTCCCATCTACCCACAGACCTCCACAGAACTAAGCTAGGTGAGAGAAAGATGTAAGTCTGGGGCTACTGATGGGCATCTTGTCACCACGCAGGGAGGGGCCACCTGGGGACGAGACTAACCCAGAGGAAAGCAAGAGCAAACACTCCTGGATCGCCTGGAACCAGCTGCCACCTTGGCAAGCTCTGTCTAGACTTTTCAGGCATGTGCGTGCTAAGTTGCTTCAGTTGTGTCTGACTCTTTGCCATGCTATGGACAGTAGCCCACCAGGCTCCTCTGTCCATGGGAATCTCTAGGCAAGAATTCAGGCATGTGAGTCACCACGTTTTCCTTTCTGCTTAAGCCAATTTGAGGTGGGACCCTGGAGCCACAACAGTGCTGACAGACCTCCCCAGTCACAGAGCTTGTGCTGGGCTCCTGCTCCTCACCGACTCCTCCACAGCACCAGCCCCCCTGGGCCTTTGCACTCCCTCCTCAAAACACTTCCCCACTTCCAGCTGGGGTGCCATGAGGGCAAGCCTTGGCTGCCTCTGCAACCCCGTGCATATGAAGGTGCTGCCTGTAAATAGTGGGGCACAAGCAAGTGCAGCATGACCAGGGCCTGAACTGCATTTCTGGGCCCAGAAAGCCAGTCATCCCCATGTCAGGGTCTGGCCCTGGCTCACCGGTGGGCCCACTGTCAGTGGGTGCTGGAGACGTGCGGGGACTGAAAAGGAGCTCTCCCAGCCTCTGCTGAAGAGAAAAGCTGGGAGGGAGGCGGGGCTCAGCCTGGGAAACAAAGGCATTGCCATGGTTACCTCTGAAGAAACCGACTCCAGCAGAAGAGGGAAGGGTGCAGTGTGCAGGCTCCCAAGCCAGGACAAGGACAAGGCCGGTTGCCACGGAGATGCTCCACAGTTTCCCTCGTGGGCCTGGCCTGAGTCCAGCGCAAGGTCTGTTACTCTGACAAGCCTCTAAGACTCTGACCCCCAGGCGAAGGACATGCTCCTGAGGGGTTCGACCAACCAGCCCACACCTCAGCCATGAACTCCAGGGGTGAGTGCACAAGGGAGTGCTCAGGCCAGGAGACAGGCTGGGGTTGAATGAGCCTCCTGTCTGCCCGTGGACCACACTAAGCATGGCCATCTCCGCCTTGGCCTTAGGAGTATGGGTGGGCTCCAATCCCAGGTGGGTCCCGTGGCTGGGGTGTAGGTTCATCCCCTTCAAACAAATGCAGCAAACTGGGTTCTGAGTGTCAGCTGTTGCTTCCTCTTTCCTGTGCCTGTGGGTTGGACAGGAATCCTCCCCCACCTAGAAGCTGCAAGGAGAGTGTCTTGAACAGTCAGGAACGTTTTTCATGACCATCACTAGGTCAGGAGGCCAATTGCAGAGGCAAAATTCTCCAGGTATGGGCTGAAATCTAGGAGCAGGAAAGCAGACAAAGAGGGTGTGGGGCCAGATGATGATGAAAGCTGACACTAGTTTCAGTTTGCAACAGCCAATCCAATAGATACTGTGGGTCATCATTCCCACTTCACAGATGAGCAAACTGAGCCTCAAGCAGGGAAGTGACTCACCCAGACCTGCAATGAGGAAGTGGCCCGATCCGGGGTGTTCATGCCTGGCCCAGCCCCAGAGCCTGCCAGAAAGACAGAGCCCTGCCCAGACCTGCTGGACTAGGATCTACATCTGAAATAGGTGCCCAGGTGTTCCTGGAGCTTGAGGGGCGTGGCTCGTGGCCAGGACATCAGCTGATTCCTGTCGCATGGTTGCAGGGGTTATCGTAGTGTCCCCCTTCATCCTGAGCACTCTGGCCTAGCTTGGCCCCAATCTCTTCAGGACCCCAGGGTCCATCCTGCGTGTGCTCTCAGAGTTTGAGAAGTGCTGGGTGTCTGGTCCCACTGCAATTGCTCTCCGATTAGACCAAAATCAGACCAGCCCTGCGGTCATGTCTGCCTGTGACCTTCCTCTGACCCCAAGTAAGCATGACTGGAGCCTCCCTGTCCCAGGTCCTTCTGAATCAGGATCAGATGATATTGTGGCCCACAACCCCTCTCCCCTCAGTTGCCAACTGAACTCGTGGGCGCGAAGCCCTGCATCCTGGGCCCCAGAGGCCCCAGTGTGGGAGAGCACATGCCCTCACTTTGCCCTCAGGAGGCACATTCAAGTGCATCATTCTCCTTCCTTCCATCACTTCAGGAGGCAGAACAGAGATCATCGCTCCCCCTTCAGAGGTGAAACTGAGGCTCAGAGGCCACGAGCCATGCCCCCCAGGCTCCAGGAACACCTGGGCACCTATTTCAGATGCAGATCTGAAGGTCCAGGAGATCTGGGTCAGTGGTCACGCTGCCGAGCGGGCCAGTGGAGCCAGCCCTGCCTGCAGCCCACTGATCTGTCCCCAGCTTCATACTTTCCTTTCCAGCAGGTTTCTGAGCCTGGGTGAATCTTTTTATCTCTATCTGTGGCCACAGCAGCAACAGAGCTAGGCATCCGAGCATGCCAGGTGCCTGGGGTTGCCGACCTGGCCTTTGCCCTTGGGAAGGACCCCTTGAGGTCAGTCCTCTCCCTGCCCACTCTCCTGCTCCACAGAGTGGAAGTTTCCTCTCCCCTTCTGTGGAATGCTAGGAAATCTGTCTGGATGCATCCTGGGTGAGCAGAGGGCGACTGGCCACTGCAGCGGGGCCCCGGCTCTCACGTGGCCCACGCAGAACCTTCCCCACACAGCTTTCGACTCTCCTTTGCAACGTGACAGCGCTCGGCTTCCCCACCGTCGGAGAAGAGTATTTTTAGTTTTGAACCCACCACGTGGAGAGAGACAAGTTATCAATAGCAGCGGCAAAGGGCTTTTTCTTTTTTTTCCCCATGGCTTTGGGACCTGAGCAATCTGCACCCATTAAATTCTGCCAAAACAGAAAAAAAAAATGTATTCCTCTTATAAACTTTTTACCCCGTGCCTTCCTCGCTGCTGCAGCTTTGCAAACCAACTCTTCCCCAGGTGGATCCCACCCAATTCTGCAGTGCTCTGCCCCCAGCCCCTGGGGCTCTGCAGCCCCACGTTGCCCCACAGAAACAGGAGAAAGGGCAGAGCAGGGGAGCTGGCCTGGAGCAGGCAGGAATGAGGAGCCGGGTGGGGTTGGGGTGACTTCCGTGCTGAGAGTTGACATGGGCCCCACTTCCAGCTTCAGTAGGAGCCCTAGCACTTACTGAGCATATACTGTGTGCCCAGCTGGGGGCCAAGTACCTTTGAGTGTGCTGTCTCAGTTAAATGCACTATTCACCTTCTGAAGGGTTTCCCAAATGAGGTGCCATAGAATCCCAATTCTGGCTGCTATTAGGTGATTCAAGAGGAAAGTGTTCCTCCATCAGGCAGGTTTGGGAATGGTATTTAAACAAAGCCAACAAGTATCCCTCTTCTCAGGGCCCTTTCCACTCTGTTGGGTGTGGATCCCCCAGGACTCAGGAGAGCCTAAGACAAACCCAGGATTTACTTGAACTGAACTTTTTTTTCCCTATGGAATGCCTTGTATGACTCTAAGGTGGCCTACCTTGTTGGGGGGACATTTGGGCCCACTTGGCACCTGCTTTTTAAGATTAGTTAGAGCTGCATATATGAGAAAACCCAGAATAACAGAGGTGTTAACAAAACCGAAATGTACTTCCTTCTCATGTGACACAAGCCTGGGCTGTCCAGGTTTGGCAGGTACTCAGTTCCTACCTTACTGTGTGCTGTGTGCTATGCTAAGATGCTTCAGTCATGTTTGACTCTTCTGCAACTCCATGAACTCCTCCAGGGACTCCATGCAACTCCCACCAGGCTCCTCTGTCCATGGGATTTCCCAGGCAAGAACACTGGAGTGGGCTGCCATGCCCTCCTCCAGGGGATTTTCCCCACCCTGGGATCAAACCTGCATCTCTTACATCTTCTGCATTGGCAGATGTGTTCTTTATCACTAGCGCCACCTGAGAAAGCGCTTATTGTATCACTCTTCTAATACGGGCTTCCAGCCTCAGTGTCACCTTACAACACAAGATGGCTGCTGGTGCTCCAGCCATCACGTGCATATTTGACCAGGAGGAAGAAGTGAGGGAAAGAACTAGGGCCCCACCAGGTGCATCAGCTCCCTTTGAGACCCTGTTCCTGAAGATAACACCAGGTACTTCTGTTCACATCTCACTAGCCAGAAATTTATCCCATGCCACTTGGTGGAACAGTAACATTCTAGCTAAGTGCATTTCCAGCCTGAATAAAACAAAGGGGCTGGGGAAGAATATTATGTGTGGTCACTTGTCAGAGGACCTGTCTACTGGCCTTTCCTGACAGAGACCCCTGAGAACATCCAGAGGATCATGTGTGGCCAGGCCTGACTGTGGCCTGTAGGTCTCCTCCAACATTCTCTGCAGGCTCAGAAATGCAGGCAGATACCTGGCATGGTGTGGGCTCACAATAGCTGCCCGGAAAGAAGGGGAAGTGCCAGCTGCAAAGAGGCACTCTCAGCTCACACCCTGTGTGCCTGCTGCATGCCCAGCCTGGTGCCAGGCAGGAGCCTCAGTGTTGTCCCTGGGCTGAGCCCTGGTTTCTCTCTTCCTGGCTGTGCCCTGACTGCTGAGCACTGCCTGCCCTGCTGGCCCTGTGCTGGGTGCTGGGTGCTGGGTGCCATCATGAGCAGGCATGGGCCCAGGGACTATGGGGGACCTGCAGGCATGCAGGGTTGCTGGGGTCCTACTCTCCCCACCCTTCCCAGGGGCTCACATGGAGTGGGAGAGGTGGAGGCGCATCTGTGTGCAGGGGACCAGTGGGGCGGGTGGAAGCGGGAGGAAGACAGCTTGGGCTGGGTTAAATTTAACTTGTCGGAGTGGCTGGCCCAGCCAGGGGAGCTCCAGGCGTCGAGGCGGGAGGGGGCAAAGTGTAAACCTGCCCAGGAGCAGGAATGGGGGTGAATCATTCTTCTGCCTGGGAGCAGCCAAGGCCAGTGGGGAGGGGCAGGTGGCAGCTGCCCTGGCTCCCTTCCTGGCAGCCAGCGGTCGATGGGGATGGAGGCCTTGCATAAGGGCATTTGGGGACTTTTGGAGGTTTAGGGGTGCTGCCCCCATTCTATCCCTGGAGAGGAAGGCAGGGAAGGGGAGAGGAAGAGGCAGCTAGCAGTCTGTGCCAGGCAGTCACAGCGAGGGGGGAGCCTGCCCCTGAGGGTTGCAGCTGGAGCCGGGGAGAGAGGTGGCCACTGTGGTGGGGGCTCCGTCTCAGTTCCCTGCTAGCTTCTAAGGAGGGGACCACATTTTAGTCTTGCACTGGGACCCACACCTTCCGTAGCCATCCTGGGGAGGATTCGGGGCAGGAATTGGGGCCCATGGAGTGCTAGCTTTTCACTTCCGGGGCCACAGGACTTAACAGGCAGCTGGCCTGGTGGCTCTGTGCCCTCCAGGCAGGCCAGCTTTGTTCTGGGAAAGGGGCTGATAATAGGCCTCATGCTGGGCAATTGTCCAGCCCTGCCCCAGCCACTGGAAGGAGGTCTAGCCAAGAGTCCCACGGCCGGGGGCCTTGGGCTTTCAGGACTGGGGCCCCCTTGAGGCCCCCTTGAAGACCGAGTTACCCTGGCACCTTCCGCCATTCACGGGCCTCGGGAACCCACGCTGCCTCCTGGGCTCCTAGCTGAGCTGCACATAGCAGGTTCTCCACAGATGATCTGGAGGCCAGCAGGCAGTTGTGGGAGTGGGTTGGGCAACAGCAGTGGGCTGGGGTTGGGGAGGAACCTGCAGCCCCCGAGTCCAAGCTCAGCCACTTGCTCACATAAGACCTCTCCAAGCAGCCTGTTTCCCCAGTGGTGAGGCCCTTGTAGGACCTGAGGGCATGGACGTGGACCCCTGTGATGAGCATCCAATGCTCCCAACAGTGTATTCTAGCAAAGGCCCCAGAACCTCCCACAGGCTGATCCCACCTCTGGCCCTATCAATGGCAGGAGACTGGAACTGGAGACCTCACTACCTCATTTTGAGATAAGTAGTCAGGCCATGGCCTTGGGCAAGGGGACCCCGCATCTGCTGCCAGGGCTGTGAGTGATGGGATGTCAGCCTGGAGGGGCCACACCAAGGGGAGAGATGGGCTGGGAGACACAGGCTCACGAGAGTCGTTGTGCTCCTGGATCCAGCCAGGCCTGAAGGAGGCCCACCGCCAGAGAACCATCAGATGCATGCCCTATTGAGCCAAGATTTCCCCGCCCACTTCTCCATGCGTGTCAGGGAGACCTCTGTCCATCTGGGTCTGTCCATTTGGGCTTCCCAGTGAAGAGCCTTCCAGTGAACTTAGCTACTTATTACATGAGCTTTTCCAGCTCTGCATGAATCAGCTGGTCAAATTTAGAAAATGTGAGAGGATTATGCAATGCCAGGAAAAGGTGGACCCAAACTGAGGTCTGCCAGGGGCGTGCGAGAGGGGGCAGGGGTGTGAGGGAGTGGGGAGGAGTGTGAGGGAGTGGGGAGGAGTGTGAGGGAGTGGGGAGGAGTGTGAGGGAGTGGGGAGGAGTGTGAAGGAGTGGGCAGAGGTGGGAAGGTGGGCAGGAACTGGGACAGTGGGCAGGGGTCCCACTGGGGTAACCAGCATCCAGGGCTGTGGGGAGGGTGCAGGTGGTCCCACTGTGCCCCTACAGACAGCAAGGCTCTGGTCGGGGGCTAGGACTTTGTGGTTCTGAGTCACAGCCCAACGTGGCCACTTTCCATTCGTGGCCCAAGTCAGGCCAGCCTCCCAGCGCAGCCACTGGCCAGCCGGGCCTAAGAAAAGCCAATGGCTTCTGAGCAAAGGCCCCCAGCTCCCAGGGCAAGACCCACAAGGTGCTGCTCCTGGGACCCCAGCCTGTGACCCCCCGGCCCCTCTGTCTGCTGAGCTCACTCCCCAGCCCCCACCCCCGCCCTGGTAGAGGCTATCCACTTGTTTTTATGTTGCAATCTCTAGCTGTGGGTGAGTGTGTGCAGAAGTGTATGTGTGAGTGTGTGTGTGTGTGTGTGTGTGTGTGTGTGTGTGTAGCCAATGAGTGACTGAGACTTGTGCCCAGGCTAGGGGAAGGGGCTGATTCTGGAGCAATCTCTTAACCCCGTGACCCCTACCCTGATCGAGGACCTGGTCCCACAGTCAGGACCACTGTGGAGGGAAGAGGACATTTCTCTGGCCTGTCCCTACAGGGTGGGATGGAGGAGCCTCACCCCCGCTGGAGTCAGAAACACACCCATAGACACACACCTATGCACGTGTGCGCTCAGACACATACACTGACTCATAGACACACAGCCAGGTCCCTATGCACACACACACACTGAAAAGCACCCAGACACATGTACAAAGACACATACACATATATAGTCACAGACTCACATAGGCGTACACAAGTGTACTTACACACACATACAGACACATATGTACACACCTCCTCGAAGACTCAGGGGACATCTTCATTAACTGCACCCCCCAGCACTGAGCCACTTGGTCAGTTATTTTCCTGACAGGCACAGGCTCCCCAAAGGGCTGCCGGAGCACCCGGGACTCAAGGAGTAAACAGAAGTGCCGCTCCGGGACTGGGCTTGTCTCCTGCAGGAAGCAGCTCCCAAAGTGGGCCTCGTCTTCTGAATCCCCTGAAGGCTGCCTCGTGAGGAAGAGAGACCCAGGGCTTCCTGCCCGCGCCCCCGCCCCCGGCCCCTGTAGGGTCAGGGCACTGTGCGTGTGCCTGGGGCTCACACCACTCTTGCATGACATACCCACACACACATGCACACACATACACACATGCTCTCTGGACCCCAGTACACAGCAGTCGGGCCAGATGGGGAGACCTAGAGTAACCCTGGGGGTTTCTGGGAGGGGAAAGTGGCGTGGCGGGCAGGGATGCCTGTGCTGGGAAGAGAAAGAGGTGGCCTGTGGTTCCAGGACAAGGCCCGGGGGCCCCTGATGGATTCTGGAAAGGGGGCTGTCGGCCTCTCAGCCTCAACCCCAGAGCAGAGTAGGGCAGTAGCCAGGCAGGTGGTGCCTGCATGGGAGTCAGACCCCCACGATCCCAGAATGCCCAGCCCAGCAGCCACCCAGCCCCCTGCCCCAGACCAACTACCCTACCCGCACTGTGACCATCCATGGGGAGGGCTTCACTGGCCCATGAACGGGCGTGCTGCCCCAGCCCAGCGTGCCCAGCCTCAACCCCATGCATGGGGCTGCAGAATGGACTGGGGTCACCTGGCCCAGGTCATCTCATCAGCATTGTCACCAGGGCCACCCCATCTGGTCACCCCAGGAGAGGCCCAGACTGGGGCAGGAACCCATCAGGGCAGGCAAGCCAGCGTAAGGTCAGTTAGGATGATGCCTTTGGGCTCTGGGCTGCTGTGACGGTGGCACTGCTGGGCACAGGGTGCAGCGCGGGGACATGCTCTGCAGGGGCAGGGCCTCCAGGGGCAGGCAGATGGCAGCCAGCCAGACGTCCAGACAAAGCCGTGGCTCAGAACCCACCCCCAGCCCTTGCCTCACACTCAGACTGCAGGGCTGAGACCACAGCAGGAAACTTTGGGGTTGGGGTGCAGCTGTAGTGTGGGAGAGGATCTGGGGGTCAGGCTGGGCAGAGCTGGGCATCCCCTACTGCTTACACACCTGGGCCCACACTCTCCCACTGCCACAGCCCCTCATCAGAGCAGCCTGTCCCCGCTGGCCTGGCTCAGTGATCCCAGGGGGTTTGACACTTACTGTCCAAGTCTGATCAGGATCTGGTCTGCAGGCCCTGGAGGGTCTTGGCGGGATGCACGGCCTATGTTTGGCTCAGACCCCCAGTCCCAGTGACACATGATGCTGCTGACTAGGGCCACAGGCGGCCCCATCAAATACTCCTGGGGCTGCAGGGGAAGATCCCAGGCTGGGACCAGCCCCCACAGCTGGATCTGGGGGCCTCCTGAAGCCACACACCAGCCCACACCCAGCACCCCGGGGCTCTGGAGAAGGCACCCCAGAAGAAGGTCCCCCTTTGCCCTTCTTTCCTGTTTTCTCCTTGGTTTGTGCGTTTTTAGTGCATTGAGAGAACCTGCAGAGATGCAGCTGGTTTCATCCACTCCCTCAGCAAAGACTGGACAGCCAACCCTGGGCAGAGGGCACGTCCAGAGCCACAGGCCGGGTCCCAGAGGGACTTCCAGAGGCACAGCACCTTGTCCTCGGAAAAGAGCATCACTACCTCTTTGCTTCCCCGTGCACCTCCCCTGGGATCTGTTCACATGCCCATACATCACACCTCCTCCAGGGAGCCTTCCCGAGGTCCCTGCTCTTGTGCTAACATCTCCACGGGCGGGCACTGTCTGTAGGAGGAAAGGGCAGTGGGTGAGAAAATTCAGACTCAGGATCCGGTCCCCGCTCCGATCAGCTCCCCGGGCTTTCCGTGCTCCCTCCAGCCTGAGCCATCTCCCCTCCCACCACATGGAAATCAAGGCCCCAAAGCTCTGTTTTCTGGAGCCATTGACGGTAGACCTTGCCTCTGAGCTGGCAGCACTGGCTACAGGAGGGCTGGGCACAGACTGGGTGGGGAGGCTGTCAGCCTTCTTCCTGCAACCACTGCTGGGGAGGACCCCAGCCCCTTCCTGCCCAGGCCCCGCAGTCCTGTGCAAAGAGCTGCCCCTCCTCCTTCAGCCCCTTACTTCACTCCCCTCACCCTCTCACCACACTCTTGTCCAGGACTCTGCACTCACAGCAACCAGGCACAAGAAGACACAGATGCCCAGGGAGAGCCATCACTGCATTCCCTGGCCCAGCTACCCCATTCATGAACTTCATCTCAGGACTCTCCCACTGGGCTTTCAGTGTCCAGGTCCACTGTTCCCCTAGGACCAGGCATGGGCTCCCTGGGCACTGCCAACAAAGGCGCTGTCTGGGGAAGTGGCGGAGGCACATGGGACCCCCAGGGGATGACCCCCGGGGGGGGCGGTTCTAGTGACATTGACTATGTTGTTGTAAATGAAACAATGCTGCTGCAGCTGGCCACCAACACTATCCACGCCAAGCCAATGGGGCTAATCCTGGGGCTCTGTTGTCACCCCAGAGTAGATGAGAACACAGGAGAACAGCCTTGAGTTGCAGGGAAGAGTTCTCAGGGGAATGCTCACTCCTGGGAATGAGCTGAACACAGGGGAAAGACAGAAGTCGGTATTTGAGCTCCTGGGTGCAACTCTTTCTGAAGCCCAGTCCCTGGACTTTTCAGCCTTGGCCAACAATAGATACACCTTTTCCTTAGGCTTTTTTGAGTTGATTTGTGTCATTTGCAGCCAAACCACAACTATATCCTCGTTCTCCTGTCCTCTCCTCCTTCCTGCTACAAGGGCCCTGGGCCCAGTTCAGTTTTGTCCCCAAAGACAGAGCACTCAGCTTTTCTTTCAAAGTGGTGGCCTCAGGAGCCATCCTGATCACACCCGGGCCCTGAGCTCATCAGGACGCAGCCAGAGCTGGCTCAGAATGTCACCAGGAGAGAGAGAGAAAAAAAATAAAGGAAGACAAGGAGCAAAAAAAGAAAAATCTGCATTCCCATATTCAGATGAGCTTCTGCAGGATGAGTGAAAGCAAAGAGGAGTCACAGCACTCAGCCCCAGAGTGCTGACAAGCACCCTGGCAAACGCGCCCTGGCTGGAGAGCAGGACAGTTGCCCGCAGCAGGTCGCTGGCGGCTCCACTGTCCTCATTACTTCTCATTAGCGGTCTGTGTCACCACGCAGCAGAGAAGGGCTCTGTGGGCACTAGCCCAGGGCAGGCGGTCCCATGGAGAAAGGTCTTCCAGTGGGGCAGTTGGAAGCAGAGCCGCTGCCCGGGGACAGCGTGGGGTGGCCAGTGCAGTGAGACCCAGAGCAGAGACTGCACACACAGAAGTCTGCACTGGGGAGATGCCTGAGAAGAGGTTGGTCTTGGTGGGGGCGTCACCTGCCCTCTTCTCAGCAACATCCCTGTGGAGGGGCCTCTGAGCAGCTCACCTCTGTGTGGTGGTGGGGAGGCAGACAGCCCTGTGCTGCGGCTGGTCTCCGGGCCTCAGCTGATGCTCAGCCCGTCCAACCTCCACTCTCCAGTCCACAACCTCCTCGCTGTCACCTCTGCAGTTCTCAGAGGCCTTCCTGTGAGAGTTACCACAGTGCCAGGAGGGCCCTGATCCCACATATCTCCCAGCCACTCTGTGTACCAGCAGCGCCACCTCCCCCTGCCAACTGGGGCCAATTAGCCCTAACAGAACCAAAAGTCCTCCTCCTGACCGTTGCTCCCTGGGTCCAAGGGGCTCAAAATGCCAGGGAGGCAGCGGTGGCCCCCCTAGCTCCCTGTCCTGGCACCCTCCATCCCCTGCTTGGGGTCTTTTCTCTCCCTGGAGCGCACGGCTCTCTGACACACTCATCGCTTAGCTCCTCTGTTATGCTTGCCTCCCTGCATCAGAATGCTTGATACTCTGATATTCTGTTGTTGTTTAGTCGCTCAGTTGTGTCTGACTCTTTGCAACCCTATGGACTGTAGCCCTCCAGGTTCCTTTGACTATGGGATTTTTCAGGCAAGAATACTGGAGTTGCCATTTCCTTCTCCAGGGGGATCTTCCAACTGAGGGATCAAACCCACATCTTCTGCATCTCCTGCATCAGTAGGTGGGTTCTTTACCACTGAGCCACCAGGGAAGTTCCCTGATATTAGTAAGAGCTCAGTAAAACCTAGGCTTCACCGATAGCTCAGCTGGTAAAGAACCCGCCTGCGATGCAGGAGACCCGGGTTCAATTCCTGGGTTGGGAAGATCCCCTGGAGAAGGGAACAGCTACCCACTCCAGTATTCTTGCCTGGAGAATTCCATGGACTGTATAGTCCATGGGGTTGAAAAGAGTCAGACACGACTGTGCGACTTTCATGGGGAAGGAAATGACAACCCACTCCCGTATCCTTGCATGGACAGAGGAACCTGGTGGGCTACAGTCCATGGGATCGCAAAGAGTCAGAAACGACTGAGCGACTAACACTTCTACTTTCAATAAAACCTTGTTGGGTGGATGAGTGAATGAATGAGCCAGTCAGTGGATAGGCTGCTCCTCTGTGAGGCCTTGCAGGGGGTCTGATTTCTCTGATCTAGGGCTTACGTGGTCAGGACATTGCTTCCTTGTTGGACTGGACATTTTGAATTCCAAATGCTGGCTGTTTTGATAAATGGAGATAACTCAAGCTGCAGGCCATAATCTCCGAGGATGTCCTGGTGAGCTGAGAAGAGGGGCCTATGTCTCCTACCCTCAGCCAGCCTTTCCTGTCATCTTGGGGAGGGTTCCTTGCCATTCTGGGGTTTGAATACCCCTCCTTGGGACAGAGACCTCATGGCAGGAGGCTCTGTGGACAGCCACGTGGGGACCTGCCTCATTCATCCCAAATTGCCTTGGCCAAGTTGGACCCAGCACAGAGGACTCTAGGTTCCCACCCACCCAAAGTCAAGCCCCCAAGAGTTGGTACCTTTGGTGACCTCAGAGGCCTTGATCTCAGGGCTGGGCCAGGAGTGTGGCCATCAAGGGAAGGGCCTCTGTTCTTGTGTGACTTGGGCTGGTGTCTTCCTGGGCTCTGTGCAGGCTGCTTGTCTTATCACCTTGTAGGGAGAATGTGGGGGCTCATGAGGTCATGAGTGTATGTGCCCATAGGGGGCGCTCACCGCACACAGCCAGGGCCAACCTCAAACCTCTGGGCCAGCTGTGGCCTTCCTGCTTCTGATAGCCTCCTTTCCAGGACTCCACACTCTGAGTAACTCCCCCAAGGCACACAGCTGGGTCCCCAGTGCCAGGGTCTGAGCTGAGTCCACCTTCCCCCATCACATCGCTGCTCCAGCCGCTGTGGTGTGAGGCCACCAAGGAAAGCTGGAGAACACTGACACCATATGGAGCTTGACTGAGACTGTAAAGGGGTTGCCCTCTGTTCAGTCCCTCTACTCACACCCCCCGACTCAGCCCTCCACCCAGGACACCAGCTGAGGCTGGGGAACAGGCTCCCAACCAGTAAGGAGAGGGCCACAGCCCCTCTCCAAACCCCCATCCAACTCCATCTCCAGAGACCTGGGGAGGGGGTGGGAGTGTGCCCACTACTAGCCAGAGCCAGCCCTGGGATGCCCATGGCTGAGCACAGGGACGCGAGACCCTCACCCAGCACCAGTGATGCAGGGAGGCTTGGACGGTGGGAGCGCCTGGCTGCCCACTCTATGAGCTCTCTGCCTCGGCTTGTCTACCCACCAGCTGGTGCTTGCTCCTGGTGCAGCCTTGTCCACTGTGAAAGTCGAGGTGCAGTCAGGAGGAGCTGAGGGAGCCTGTAAGAGGGGCAAGACTGCTGGTAGTGGGGAGGTACTGAGAGAGGGCTTGGGTGCGGGGTGGAGAGCTGGAGTCTCAACAGCTCTCCCCCAGCACAAGCTGCAAGAAGCCATAGAATCATTATGCATCCTCTGGGGCTGGGATGAGGGGCAAGGGTCTCCTCCCTGCAGTCAGCCCTGGGGAGGGGGGACAGGGAGCCCAGCATCTCTCACTCCCCAAAGTTTCTAAAGCACCTCAGGGCTAGAGGAGGGATATGTCCCAGCTTGATCAGGAAGCTGATGTAAGTGTGGGGGTGCCCGTGTGTGCCAGCACCTGGGGTCCCTCTGCAGCCCCTCCCCCAGCCTCCCGTCCCTACCCCCATGCGCAGACGCGCCTTTCTGTTCTGAGGCTTCCGCGGATGTGCGCCGCTGGCGACTGAGCGGAGTCGCTGCTTCCCTCTCCCTCGGGCTGTGTTCCCTCGCTGTCTGCTGTCTGATGTGTGTGTGTCTAACTGCCGTTCGTGGGTCCCCCAGCCTGACGCTGGGTGGCTGTTTCCCTCGTCTGTGGGTGTCTGTGTGTCTGCCTACGGGCGTGTCTGTCTGTCTCGTTGTGTGTGTCTCGTCCTTGACCCTGTCTATCTGCACGCTTGTGCCTGGGGGAGGGGGCGCTCCCTCCTGCCGCTCTCCCCCCAGCCCCTCCCACAGGCGCTAACGCAGCGCGCCGCCTTAGCTGCGCCCGGAGCGCAGTGACCTCGTCTGTCCCCGCATCAGCGACCTCACCACCGCGCTGTCCACCGGGGGGACCCCGAGGCTGGGTGCCAGGCCGACGGTCGCTTTCTCCCAGCCTACGGCCCCCTGAGCTCAGGGTGGGCACGCTCCCTTCCCGGCTGGGTTCGCTGGTTCCCCATCTTCCCTTATGTAACTCCACATCTGTCTGCGCCTTGCAAGTCACCCTGGACCCTACCCTGGGTCCTGCCCAAGGGAGAGTGAGAGCCAAAGTCCCGCGCATATGGGGGGTGGAGCAAACCCCTGACCAGGGCACCGGCTATCGGAGACGCCTCCCATCCTTTCTCCTCGGGAGATTCCTTTCTCCGAGTCCTGCTTGCTCGAAGGGTGAAACGAGGAGGGGGTCCCGTGGGGGCAAGTTCCCCTGAGCGCGGATGCAGGAGTTTCCCCTCACTCCCACTCCGGAACCCCTCAGGCGCCCCAGATCCCGATGAGAGCCAGCCAGGGTTCACTGGGACGGAGGGCACGGGGCAGGTCAAGCGGCCCAGAGACTGGCTCCTGTGTGCGCGGGCGGTTGACCGCAGGCGAGCCCCCAGCTCGGGCGACCGCCGTGCCAGGCTCTTCGCCAGCCGGCGTGCGCACTCGGGCTGGGGCTCCGGCGGCCCGGCGGGCACGCGGCGCTGTCCGTGGTGCTGCCGGCGCCGGGCGGGGCGGGGGCGGGGCGGGGGCGGCAGCCAAGGGCTGGGGCGCTGCGCGGGGCGCGGGGGGCCGCCGGCTGGGCGCGGGGCTCACTCAGCTGCGCGCGGCACTCCGGGCGCACCGACGCTCAGGCAGCGGCTCCGGCTCCAGCTCCGCCCCGGGTCCGCTCGGGCTGCAGTGGTCGTGCCGCTGGCCCGGTTCGGCTCAGATTCCAGGCCGGGCCCCCTGGGCTAGGCCCGCCCCGGCCCCCGTCTCGGCGCCCGCGGACCATGCGCCGGGCACCCAACGGGGAACCCGGCCCGGCCGAGAGCCCGCAAAGACCAGGCTCCCGGACCGGGGCCACTCCTGGCCGCCCGGCTGGCGGTCCGCACCCTGCCCCGCGCCTCCGCGCCCCTTGAGCCGGCGGGGCCATGGAGCGCTCATCGCTCGACGGGCCGCTGAACGCGTCGGGGGCGCTGGCGGGCGAGGCGGCGGCGGCGGCGGCGGCGGCGGGCGGGGCGCGCGGCTTCTCCGCCGCCTGGACCGCGGTGCTGGCGGCGCTCATGGCGCTGCTCATCGTGGCCACGGTGCTGGGCAACGCGCTGGTCATGCTCGCTTTCGTGGCGGATTCGAGCCTCCGCACGCAAAACAACTTCTTTCTGCTCAACCTCGCCATCTCCGACTTCCTCGTGGGTAAAGCCCCCAGCCCCCTCCAGAGTCAGGGGCGCCCAGCCGGGTCGGGTCAGCGGGGGTTGGAACATGGACCTAGGGTGCTTTTCCTCGGGGACACACCCCGCTAGGAAGCCAGGCTTGGGTAGGGGGTGTCCAGGACTTTGGGGAGGTGGGCACAGGCGAAGTTCCTTGCCTCCCGGGCCCCGGGACTCGGGCTGGGGAAGGACGTCCCCGGGGAAGGGGTCCGAGCGAGCGGGCGCTTAGCAAGGCGCAAGGCTCTGCGGCCACTGTGCAGCGCGGGCTCCTGCGCCGTAGCCAAACAAAGGCTGCAGCGGACTCAGGACGCGGGGAGGGTGCTAGGGGGAGGCTGGGGGGAGGGGACGTGGAAGGGAGATTTTTAGAGCCGTGTTGGGGGAGGAGGCCGCGGGGAAGGGGGGGTTGGGGAGATGCTCTGAAGCGCGCGCTCTCACGTGTCCGTGCGCTGCTGCCGGCTGGGGGGGGGGGGCGGGGGGGGGGCGCACGGAGGGGGCCGGAGCGCCAGACACCTGTTGGGGCTGAGAGGAGCGTCTGCCAGCTGCTCAGAGCGGGGCTTGGCGTTGGGAGCCGCCCGCATGGCAGCAGTCAAGTGCCCTTTGAGTCCGGAGAAATGTTTTCTCGGCTTCCGAGCTGATGAGGAGGAGCTGCCCAAAGGCCAGGATAGGAGCTGGGATGCATCGGGGCGGAGAGGAAGGAAATTCTTCCTTCCTTCAGGCACTGGGAGGACTAGCAAAAGGCCAGGAATGACGCTTTGGGTCTCCTTGTGCCCAGTGGGCCCTACCGCTGGAGCTTTTTCCTGCTCCCAAGTCCAGGAACACAGTGGGGCTGGGGATGGGGCAAGGGTTGGAGGCCAGATGCAGGGCTCAGAGCATGCCTAGGAAGGAGGCGGAGGGGGGATTGCTGGTCCCAGAAAGAACCCATTATGTGACCCCAGGTCCTGCTTATCTCCCAGCTGTGGGGGGGTCTGACCCCAGGCCCCTGCCCAGCCATGGCTCTCCTCTCCCACAGGGGCGTTCTGCATCCCACTCTATGTGCCCTATGTGCTGACTGGTCGCTGGCCCTTTGGCCGGGGCCTCTGCAAGCTGTGGCTGGTGGTGGACTACCTGCTCTGCACCTCCTCTGTCTTCAATATCGTGCTCATCAGCTATGACCGCTTCCTGTCGGTCACCCGAGCCGTGAGTCTGGGATGTGGGTGCCCATGTTCACTCTCGGGGTAGGGTGGCCAGAGGCGGCCAAGAGACACACCAGGCAAGGGGTACGGCCACTTCTGAATGGGCAGTGCTGGGTGGGCTTGGGGTCTGCTCACCTCAGGCACTCTGTAGCCACCTGCCTGCACAGTAGCCATCTGCTGCCAGTAGGACTGGTCCTGGTTTGGGCAGAATGGGCTGTCTGGACCTGAAGGAGGGGATTACTCCAGCCTCCACCCTAGAGCAGGTCCAAAGTCCCTGGTACTAAGGGACTATCTGGGGCCAAGGGCCCTTGGTAGAACCTCCCCACGGGTGTGTGTGCCTCAGAAAGACAGGCTCCATGAGCTGCCCTGGGTGTTGGTGGCCACACTTAGGGACCCTGGACTGCCCACACTTCCCATGTCAGAGTCACACAGGCACAGAGCTGGCAGCAGCACTGCCCCAGAGGTCAGTCTGGTGCCATCTCCTCTGACGGCTCTGCCAGGCTCCCTCTGCCGGGGCTGTGTGTGTCCTAGTCTAGGGAGGCAGTGGGTCAGGGTGCAGAGAGCATGGGTTTGGAGTCAGCTCTGCCCATAGAGCCCCTCCACCTGTGGTCTTTCCTGCCTGACCTGAACCATCAAGAATGTGGGGACCAGGGTGGAGCAGCTGTGAAGATTAAATGAGATGATATCAAAGATGCCGAGCACAGAGCAGGGCATACGATGGGTCCTCAAAGGACTGGACTGGTCCTCAAAGGCAGGGGGATGGCTGACAGGCAGCCTGGCACAATATTAGGATTCTGAGGGGCAGTTCCGAGCCCATGGGAGAGTCACAGGCCTCAGCCTATCGGGGGTTCATGGAGGATAAGGGAAGGCATCTTTGCTGAGGAGGGCCCTGCACAGAGGCCTGGAGGCTGCCCGGAGCTCTGGGCAGCACTGTGCCCTGGCTCAGTCCCCTTGCCTCCTGACCCAGCGTGTCCCACCACAGGTCTCTTACCGGGCCCAGCAGGGTGACACGCGGCGGGCGGTGCAGAAGATGGTGCTGGTGTGGGTGCTGGCCTTCCTGCTCTATGGACCCGCCATCCTCAGTTGGGAGTATCTGTCTGGCGGCAGCTCCATCCCTGAGGGCCACTGCTATGCCGAGTTCTTCTACAACTGGTACTTCCTCATCACGGCCTCCACCCTTGAGTTCTTCACCCCTTTCCTCAGTGTCACCTTCTTCAACCTCAGCATCTACCTGAACATCCAGAGGCGCACCCGTGTCCGGCTGGATGGAGTGCGCGAGGCGGCCACCACTGAGCTTCCACCCGAGGCCCAGCCCTCTCCGCCGCCCGCCGCACCCAGCTGCTGGGGATGCTGGCAGAAAGGGTGCGGGGAGGCTGTGCCACTGCACAGGTACGGGGTGGGGGTCAGTGAGGTGACCCCGGGCCCTGAGGCCGGGGAGGTGGCCCTTGGGGGTGGTAGTGGTGGGGGTGCCGCGGCCTCGCCCACCTCCAGCTCTGGCAGCTCCTCAAGGGGCACCGAGAGGCCTCGCTCACTCAAGCGCGGCTCCAAACCGTCCGCGTCCTCGGCGTCCCTCGAGAAGCGCATGAAGATGGTGTCCCAGAGCATCACCCAGCGCTTCCGGCTCTCGCGGGACAAGAAGGTAGCCAAGTCGCTGGCCGTCATCGTGAGCATCTTCGGGCTCTGCTGGGCCCCCTACACGCTCCTGATGATCATTCGGGCCGCCTGCCACGGCCACTGCATCCCCGACTACTGGTACGAGACGTCCTTCTGGCTGCTGTGGGCCAACTCGGCTGTCAACCCCGTCCTCTACCCGCTGTGCCACTATAGCTTCCGCCGGGCTTTCACCAAGCTACTCTGCCCCCAGAAGCTCAAGATCCAGCCTCACAGCTCCCTGGAGCACTGCTGGAAGTGAGCTGGCCTTCCACGGCACCCGGGATGCTTGAGGCCACTGCCATCCCCTCGAGGCCCTGGGTTCCTGGGCAGCTGGGCCTTCATGTCCACCTGGCCGCTCTGCAGGCGTGTGCTCTGCCTTGTCTCTGGCCCACCCTAAATGCCATGGCAGCCTCTCAGACCATCCGCTGGCAGTGGAGGCAGGTTGGTGGGCAGCTGGAAGGGCCCCTGCTGCGTGAGCCAGAATGATGCCACCCAAGTCCTGCTGTAGTCCAGGAGGGACAATCCAGGGCTCCCAGCCACTCTGTCCACCCCCATGGACAGTGTGATGGCCGGTCATGTCCTTGTTTCTCACAATTACTGCTCAGTGTTCTTCCCAAAGCAAGTGCTTGGCGTGTGCTCCAGGCCTCTGGGGCCAGCGCTCGGCCCCTGCACGCACACACACCTGCACACGCCTGCACACCTGCCCTGTCCCAGACAAGCCCTGGCTGCTGGCTTTGCTGCTGTCCGTCCCCTGCTTGAGGCCGGACCCAGTCCTTCATCCCTCTTCCCTCCAACTTTATCTGCTCCCAAAGTGCCGGGCGCTCCCCAGGAACCTTGCTCGCTGCACGTCTCTGCGTCTCCATTCTGGGTGTTTCAGGAAGATGGAGAAGAAGAAAACACGTCCGTGAACTCAGTGTTCCTTAGATGTTTAATCAAAAGAGACAAAACTGCTGAGGAGCTTGGGGATGGATTGGCAGGTGTGGGCTCCCACGTCCTCCTTCCTTGTGTGCTGCTTCTGGCTGAGCTGAGCCAGCTGCTCTGCCCATCCTGCCCCCAGCTCGGATACTGGGCCCTGACTGGAGGCTCTGAGGGTGGCTGGAGCCCTGGACGCTCGACTGTCCAGAAGGCTGCCCCTCCCGCTCCATCTGCTCAACCAGAGTTTCCCGGTTTGGGAGAGGGAAACAGCCGAGCCCTGAGAGTCCTCTCAGGGCAGTCGGAGGAGCCCAGGGGCCAGGTGCCAAGCCCAGCAGAGGGGCCGCTTTGCCGCATCCCATGCACTGGCTGGCGCTCTGCATGCTCTGCTCCCCGCACCCCTGCCGTGCTGCCCCCGCAGACCCTGCAGTCCACACAGTAAAGTGTATTTTTTTATTGGTGCTGATTCCTGAGGACTTCATGGGGGTGGTCAAGCATCAGTTGGAACCAACGGGGACATAGGAGCACCCAGGCAGGCATGAGATGCAGGCCTGCCCCTCCCCCCCACCTCAGTGTCTCTTCAAGCGGGGGAGGGGGAGAGAAGACAGCCGGCAGTCATACGAGGGTTTAACCCCAATAAGGGACATGGTGCCCCAGAAGTGCTCCGCCCGCCACTCCCTCTTACTTCAGGCTTGAAAATAGACGGCACAGCCCCCACCTGCTGCAGCTTGCCTGCCCCAGGACAGAGGTTCTCACTGTTCTCAGCCATGGGGAGCTTTCAGGGGTGTAGGGGCTGGAGCCGAGCTCGAGAGGATGACGGCCCACGGTGGGGAGGCATCTCTGGTAGAGTGGCTTCCTGGCCATGGCCTGGAGGTGGGATGAGTGTGATGGATGGGGACAGGGAGAAGGAGATGATGAGGATGGTGCTGGGTGAGCCTGAGCCCGTTGGGCTCCACAGAGGGGCAGACACTGGCCCAGCTGCCCAGAGCCCACTTGGAAAGAGGGCAAGACCAGCTCAACCTAGGGGCGACATAAACATGAGTGGGTCAGATGCCACTGCTTCCAGGAAGCTTTCCCTCCTTTCCAGCCACGAGGGTCCTCCCTGCCCTGACCTCACGGACACTCCCTGCTGGGCCGGCACAGCGTCCACAGTCCTGACCATGTCCTCTCTTCCTTTGGCTGAGAAACGCTTGGCGGCCTCAGTGCCAGCCTTACGGCTGGGTGCCATGGCTCCCGAATCCAACAGTGAGGTCCAGACAGGGCTCCCACTATAGCAGGGACGCAGCTATTCACAATGTTTAAAACCCACAATCTTCCTCTTCTAGACATTTTCTCACCAAGCTGGTACCCCTTCCCTTCCATGATCTCTGTCCTCCAGAGAGACCCCTCTGATCCGGGTAGGGCAACAGTCTTCTTAGTGGCCCAAGGGAGGGCCAAGCCTCGGGTCCGCTCTGGGCCTGGGCACTGTCGGGAGCTGAGCACTGGGAGTGGGGAAGTGAGGCAGGGTTGGCAGAGGCCACCTCTGCCTGTGGCCGGAGCTTGGGGAAGCCCTCGCAGCTCTGGGCCCTGGGGTGAGGCTGGCCACTGACCTTCCCTGTGGCCCTGCAGACCCGCCTGGCCCCTGGTCTGTGGGTGTCATCTTGCAGCCCAGAGCTGTCTGGAGAAGGACAAAGAACCCATTCTCTGCAGCAGTGGGCGCCTCTGTGCTGCCCGCACAGCCAGAGCCTGCACTGCCCCTCAGCCCGGCCCTGCTAAATGGCTACAAATTGGAGGATAAAAGTGCAGGCTTTCAAGCAATTTTGCCTTCAATCTCTGGCAACTGCTGCTCCCCAAGCTCCCTTGCAGGGGTGGAGCAGGAGAGAAGAAAGACACAGAGTCTACTGGGTCGTGTCCTGCCACAAACAAACCCGCCAAGGGGGCCTTTCTCTTTGCATCCACTGCTGGGAGCAGAGACAAAGCTGAGCCCAGAGGCAGGAGCTGCCACCCCCACGGCGCCACCCACATCGGCAGCTGCTGTTTATTGAGCACCTACTGTGTGCCGGGCTCTGAGCCAGCCATGGGTTGGTGGGAGGCAGGTAGACAAACAACTGGCCCATAAGTAGGGCCGTTCCCACGGGGGTGGAAGATGGGGTTGGGGGGACCAAGAGGCTCGTCAGCCATGTGGACGGAGCCTGTCTGCAGAGCTGTTGTTTCATTCCTTTATTCCACAAACCTCCACTGAGCCTAGTGGTGGGTTTGAGCCCATGGGCTGAAAGAAGGGCATGTAAGTGAAAGGGACCCAGATGGGCAGCAGTGATGCCCCGGGGCCTGGAAGCCGAGATGAGGAGGATGACCTTGCTTCTGAGGACAACGAGGCCTCCAGAGAGTGAGCCTAAGGCCATAGGATGGAGCGCAGTCTGGGTGGCCCGGCTGTGTCAGCCCAGCCCTAATAGTGGGTACCTGGGGGATTTGTGAGGACAAGTGCAGAGACTGGCAGAGCCACACAGCTGAAGAACTGGGCAAAGGCCTAAGGCAGGGTTCTACCCTGGGCACTCATGGGTGACCTGGCTCCCCTCAGGGCCAGCCTTTGGCCCTCAGGGAAGCAGGGCGCAGGGCCAACAGATCTCCAGGAACCCCCCTCCCCAGGCTGGCACTGGTTCCATCTGTTTGGCCACCCCTCCCACCACGGTGCTGGCTCTGGGAGAGCCTCCCTGGGAACTGGCTCTGTGCAGCTGCTGGGTGTGGGTCCTTCCCACCCTGGGGTGAAGTTCCCAGGAGCCCAGCAGGCAGCTCCCATCCTTCTACAAAAGGTCAAGTTACTCAGCAGTCCTTTGGGGCATCAGGGTCATGATTAGGGAAGCCTCGGATCAGCTGGCAGGACTTCTGGAGGTCTGAGACATGAGGAGACCCAGCCTATCTAGCCCCTGCCTCCACCTCCCATCCCGACACTCATGGCTGGGCTCGGGGGGTGCAGGAACCTTTCTACCAACATTTATTGGAGCTTGTGTCCTCAGGGACTCCCCACGGAGAGGGGTGGGCTCAGCTCTACCCTCAGTA
This sequence comes from Oryx dammah, assembly GCF_014754425.2. Lineage (NCBI taxonomy): Eukaryota > Metazoa > Chordata > Mammalia > Artiodactyla > Bovidae > Oryx > Oryx dammah. Next base: position 28,333,296 of record NW_024070194.1, on the reverse strand, counting down.
GACCCTGAGAACTGGGGCCCTGGAGGCTGGGCAATTGGCTCATATCCCACACTCAGCAGCCAGTAGGGGCCAAGACTCCATCCTCCTGCCCCCTGGGTCCCTCCAGGCACCAATCGGGGTGTGGTGTGTGAGTGGGTCCCCGCCCCACTGTGTCCTCCTGGGACTCAGCTGCATCCCTGGATGACGAGAACAGTGGAGAAATCTGCCTGGCAGTGCATCTGGGAAGGGCTCCCGTGAGCCTTGGGAATAAACTCAGCTGTGCTGATCTTAACCCAAAGCACACAGCGCTGTCTGCTGTATGTTCTACGTGTGGTGCACAGGAGCTGGGAGAAGTTGCCCTTTTGGAGCCAAGAAAGTGGGAGAAAGAAGGGAGAGTTAGGAAGGAGGGTGGAGGAACCTGGACCCAACCACCCAGGTCATGTGGAAAATGTGCTTCAGGGAGACTGAGGCCAGGGCAGGGGGCTGCCCCTCTGGAAGGCTAAGGGGACACCCCACCCTCTCCCACCTTCTCTTCCTCTCCCAAGCCCTACTCTGGGCACCTGGAAACACACACACTCCTGAGCAAGTCCAAGGCCTCTCGTTGCCCAAGCCCAGTGCCTTCTTCTGGTGGCAGCAGCTCCTGCTTTTCCTTTGGGAACCATCCCCCCTTCACTCCAGTGGGTCTAGGGGCTGACACCATCCCTGGGCTCCAGGACAGCTGTGGGTCCCAGCTGTGGCTGCTAAGAACCACCGTGGGAAAGTTGGGGCAGTGCACATCCCCAGTGTGGCCAGACAGCAGCCGTCCTGGGACTTTGGGGGCCCTGGGAGGCTGATGCTCCCCTGCAACTGGGGTTGCTGGCCTGGTGGCCTCCAGCACTGCTCTTTAGAGGCCTCTCCATGGAGGGAGCACGCCTGCTGCAACCAAGGCAGAAGAAAGCCGCGAACTGGCAGATGGCTTCTACCTGCTGCTCTCTGAGCACCTGGATCCAGCCTGGCCTGAAGCTAGCCCCTTTTGGTTTCATGAGTCACCAAATGCCCCTCTTTTCCTAAAGCCAGCACAAAATAACATTTTGTAATGTGATGACCCAGCTTGGTATTCCTCTGTCTTGTGGTGGGGGAGGGGAAGGAAACATTCCTGCTCATGAGATGGCTCTGTCTTTAATAAAAAATGGGGAAGTGAGTTAATCATTTAGTAAATAATAATTAGTTGTTTGTGATGACTGTGGGCTTCCCAGGTGGCGCAGTTGGTAAAGAAGTCGCCTGCCGATGCAGGACATCCAAGAGACAAGAGTTTGATCCCTGGGTCGGGAAGATCCCCTGGAGGAGAAAATGGCAACTCACTCCAGTATTTCTGCCTGGAGAATCCCATGGTCAGAGGGTCCTGGTGGGCTGCAGTCCCCAGGGTCACGAAGAGTCGAACATGACCGAGCACACAACACAACAGCTGATTTACAGTGTTGTGTTAGTTTCAGGTGTACAACAAAGTGATTCAAAGATGTCACGATTGTTGGTAGGAAACAATGACTGTTGGTATGTTAAGTGTAACATACCGGCTCTGAGGAAGGAAGGGCAGGATGCCAGGCTTTTGGCCTGTGACATCCTTCCCGTTCACAGGTCACCAGGAACTCTGCCTTGGCTTAAATTCCTTCTCCACTAAACAGGGCATCCCACATAGCACCTAGCGTCCTGTCCCCAGGGTGGCAGGCTCTGTGTCCAGAGGAGGTGCCTTGCTGTGGAGCTCGTCAGACACAAATCTCAGAGGGGCACAAAAATATCCTTCAAAAGAGAAAGAAGAAAGACAGGAGAGAAGGGAGGGGGAGGGAGGGTTTGGAGCAAGGGGAGGAGGGGGTGGTAGTGCTGGGCTAAAAATGCATCTGTGACATTCCAGAGTCACCGGCTTCCAAATTCAAACACGTCAAACTGGGTGATCTGTTAACGCTCTGCTTTAAATGCTGGACAGTCCTCAAAGAGCTCAGCAAGCCCTGGTTCTGAGCAGAGGTGTAGGATAGGGACTGGTCTGCCCTCAGCCCTGGGCCCCAGTTTGGCAGAACCCCAGATTCCCGAGTAGCCACGGGGGTGGGCAGGTGGGTGGACCATTCCTTGCTGGCCCCTCCCTGATGCCCTTCAAGGCCCAGGGCCTTGTGTCAGCTGAGGCTCTGCTCTGCCTGGGAATTGTCTGCCCCTCGTCCCAGCTCCTCAAACCTATTAATTCATACTCAAGTGTGATGGGCTGACTAGTCCAGAGAGGGGAGATGTGCACTTTAACAGAGGACCATCTTTGAATCTAAAGGAGTCAAATTCTAACCCAAGTGGTTCAGACTGCAAGACACCCCGGGTGGGGGAGGGCCGAGGATAGACGGTGTCTGCACGCTGTCCTGAGCTCCCGTGGGGCCCTGAGTCAGAAGCTCATGTCACTGAGGATCCCAGATCATTGAAGGAAGTCAGTATCCCTCTGTCCGAGCTCCTGGATGGAGCCCCCATGCTGGGTCAGCAGCTCTGTGGCCCACACGGAGGATTCCTGGGACCAGCACTGGGTGCTCCCCAGAGGCCCTGTAATCAGCTATGGACAGCAGACAGCCCTCTGTGGTCCTAATGAGCCGGCTGGCTCGACCTCATCAGGGGAAAGCAGCCATGTGGGCCGGTGCCACCATCTGAGGCAGGGGTTACTACTGCTGGGCCACCCAAGGACACCAGGGGGCAGCTGGCTGAAAGTAAACACTTCGTGCTGCCCTGGATAGGCCATCAGAGTGGGCCCTCTGCTCCTCCAGGGATGGGAAGAAGGCAGGACCCTGGTGGGGTGGAGCTTCTACCCCAGGTGGCCCAGTCCAAAGCCCTCCCTCCAGGGCCAGTGTCAATAGGGATGTGTTTGTGCAACCTCCCCCTGCTTCACCCCTTCACTGGCACCGTCAGAAAAAACACAAGAGCTCAGTGCAACCTGGATTTCAGAGTCACAACAAATAATCTGGTAGCTAAGTACTGCATTCTTTGTTGCGAGTCAGAAATTCAAATCTCACAGAGGTGACTCTCCGTCTTCGTGGACAATGTCGGGGAGAGGCTGAGCTCTGAGGGAGGATCCATCCAGCTCTTTGGAAGCTATAGGAATGGCCTGCAGGTGGGCGGCCAGTGGCTGCCTGTGGCCTGGACCCCTAGGCTTGGCCAAGGACAGTATGCTAGCATCCTGGGCATGGCCCTCTAGACTCCAAGGCTTGCTCTGTCCTTGGCCATGGGTCCCAGAAGATACCACGTGGGGAAGGGGCTGTGTATCCAAGGTGGGGCTGAAGTAAGCAAGTTTAAGACCCCAGGCCAGACCACGGGTGTCCCTACTCTGTTCGACCTTACAGATGCGTCCCAGGCATACAGATTATAAAACCAGGCAATAGGGGTGGGTGACAGGCATATCCCAGTGCCAAGTGTAGTGGGCTCCATGGGCTTGGCAGCCCACCCAGACCACAGTGAGGCAGAAAGCCTGCCCCTCACCCCCACCTCTACTCCAAGACCATAGCAGAAAGTGGAGACATATCCTGGCTCTGGAAAAATACCAACCCACTGGTGCCTAGTTACTTCTGACAAGGAAAAAAAATTTTTTTCTCCAGAGAATTAAAGGTTTGCAAGACAGACAGACCCCTCCAGATGCCCCTCTTTGGGTGCTCACACTCTTGTCAGCAGCTCTGGCTCCACCCAAGGCCTGTGTGTCCCCTCTGCTCCATCTGCCCTGTTGCCGTTTCACAAGAGGAGACACCCTGGCTTTGGTGGGCCTGAGCATTAGAGCCGCCCTGTGATGAGACGGATGGTGTCAACAGTGCCTAGCACATGCTCACCTGCACGTGTGTGCATGTAACTGCATGTGTGCACACAAGTGCGTGTGCCTAGTTGTGTGTTTTTACTGTGGTCAAATATATGTAAAACTTACCCTTTTAACCATTTTAAGTGCACAGCTCAGTGGCCTTAGGCACATTCACAGTTGTGCAACTATTCCCAACATCCGCCTCCAGAACTTTCTCGCCTTCCCAGACTGAGTCCACCCATCAAACCTCAAGTTCTGTGTGACTCTGTCACATAACATGACCAGGCACCTCACATGCTTTCAGAGCCACAGCCACCTCTCCACCCCCAAGCCTGATCACCACTGACCCATCTGGACAGAACCTTCAGGGGTGGTGCCCGCCTCTCCGTGACCTTTGAATGTCCCCCCCGATCTGTAAACACACTGGTGTGTATCCCCACACACGTGTGTTTTACCTGAACTACTATGGGCCCAGCAAGTCTGTCTTCCTGCCTCTGGTGTCCTGGCCCTGGGATGCAACGCAAACCAGTGAGCTGTGTCTCAAAGAGCCACGCGGTGGCCGATGAACATACCAGGGACCACATACCTGAGACAGGCCAGCACGGCCCAGGGCAGGGCCCATGTAGGCGAGTCTGGCTTTGATCAGATGGTTGCGGGGCCACCAGCTGGGAGGCACTCATAGGGTGTCTGAGGAAGGGCATTGGCACACAGAAGCCTAGTTTCCCAGAGGATCCTTACTGGTGGGTCCCTGGTGTTGCAAGGAAACAGCTGGAGTGGTGGGGCAGGGGGCCCGGGGGCCAAGCGGAGTCAGGCCAGGCAAGGGAGAGGGTCGCCAAGCAGGGGTGGGGGCAAGGATCTGTGCATACAAGGATGGGGCTGCTTAGGCTGCTGCATGGGGAGATGAGGGGGCATCAGCTTGGTATGAAACAGGGTGCTGATGGGGCTGAAGAGGACCCCAAATTCACATCAGTGGGAAACTCTCAATATGACCTGATTTGGAAACAGGGTCTTTGCAGATGAATCGAGAGTAAAGCAGGAGGGAGAAGAGAGCAGGGAGGCGGTGGCCACCCTGGCCCAGGAGGCGCTGAGCCCACTGTCATCCACGGGGGAACAGAAGGCCGAGGAAGTGGAGAGAAGACCTCTGGGGAGATGGAACCAGTGGGGAGGGATGACACTGGACAGACACCACCTGGAGGAGGGAGAAAGCTGCGAGAAAACCCAGGACCCCACAGCCCATGCCCCGATGGCCTGACACAGACCCAGGGAGAGTACAGGAGTAAGTGTGAGAAAGCAAGTCCCTGTTCGGGGCCAGAGATCAACAGGTGATGCTCCAGGTTGATCAAGGTAGTAAGAGCTGCTCAGACTTCAGAGCAGGTCACTCAGCAAATGGCCAGAAGAGGCAGGTCTAGGGGAGCTGGGACGGGGGCTCTGGCTTGGGGTCCACCTGATCTTTTAAATGTCTTTAAAAGCAACGTAAAAGCACTAGATATCTGCCACCACATACTTGCTCGTTCCACAAATGTACTGGTGCCCCTGAGGGTCAGGTCCTGAGGCTCTGGGGGACACAGCGAAAACTGGACGAGCCCCTGCCCCTGCAGTGGGGCCCCTGGCGGGTCAGCTACATGGGCATCTTGAGCGTCTCCGCCTCTGAAGAGTGAGCGTGGCGGGGGCCCTGTGAGCAAGATGAAAGGCCGTTGATAATTAAATGCTACTCAGACCTGGCTTTTACTCTTTGTGGTGGCCTGAAAGAACAAACAGATGCAAAACCCATCTCTGGTTTCCAGAACACAAGGACCTCTGAAATTACAAGACATTAAAATAAAGCTTCGGGTAAAGAACTCTTGTTCTTGTCGCAGATTTGATGTTAGATCAAAATGGAATTGCTCCTGAAAGCTGAGGCGCTGGCTTATTGTTTGAGGTCTGCCCAGCCCCCATCATGCAGAAATGATGTGGGTTTGAGTGATCCAGAGGCTCAGATGCCTTGAGACCCTGAGGCCAACTCCCAGAGGGCTTGTTCCCCTGCCCCCCCACCCCCGCCTCACCCCTCAGGGACACGTCAGGGGCATCACACTTTAGCTGGGGGAAACAGATGTGTGGGCCCACACCTTGCTCGATGTGTGGGCTTGTCTTCATTAGGGCATCTGCAGTTGGGGGACCCTGAGGTGTGGGTCCAGGTCCCAGTGACACCTAGAAACACAGACCTGTCCCTGACCACCCTGGGGCTCAGGCTGCCGACACCCTGCCCGCAGCCTGCAGTTAATAAAACACCGTGAGGCCCAGGTCGGATATTGGGAGCATTCAGTCGTGAAGCTCAGCTTCCACAGAGCACAGCACTGTCTGGGATGACAGAGCAGGTGTCACCCTCACTGATGCCCTGTTTCTTCACAGCTGGGCACCTGCAAAAGCTTCCTCGCCCCCTGCCTCTCACAGCAGACGGAGCATCCCTGTGAAAGGGTGCCAACAGCTGTAGCATCCGAGGCCCACCTCTGCCTCAGCTGCCACCACCCGCGAGTCAGCGCCACTGACGCTGGCTCCTGTCCACGTCCCATCTGGTGACGTCAGCCAGCATGTAGTCCCTGCTAATAATAATTAGGGGCCAATTAACACAGATGAGCCCATTGCAGCACATCACTCACACGCAGGCAAGCGTGGAAGCACTGGGGAGAGACTGGCGGGGTCAGGAGTGTCCGCTGCCCAAGGGGTCCTGTCCCAGGGCAGGGGGTGTGTTGGCTGGGAGTCCCAGGTTGGCAGGAAGGCCCCTGCACCAAGGCCTCCCAATTCCCTGGGGCTCCTTCCTCATCTCCAGTTGCAGTTGGCCTGCCAGGTGCGGCCTCCTCTGCTACCACCGCAGCGGCTGGCAGCCGTGTTCTAGCTCGGTGGCCACATGGCAGTCGTGCAGTTCCTTCAGACGCAGCAGCAGCTCCTCCAGGTTTTCCCCAGTGGCTGCTGACAGGGCGATGGCCTCCTGGCCCAGGCGGGCCTGCAGCTGGGGCAGCCGGGCCCTGGCCTGTGGGAGGTCGATTTTGTTTGCCACGACAGCGTAGGGTCTCTTGGACAGGCCTTCGTCGTATTGCTCCAGCTCATACTTCAGGTCGTCCAGTTGCGTCCAGGGCTCTGGCACTGAGAGGTCCACCAGGAACAGGAGGAAGGGGCAGCGCTCAACATGCCTGAGGAAGGCCAGGCCCAGGCCCCGGTTTTGGTGGGCACCCCGGATGATGCCGGGGATGTCAGCCACTGTGGAGGAGACAAGCAGACAGTCAGGAGGGGAGCCCGGGGCCTCTGGGCACTGAGACCTTCCTTCCAAAAAATATCTCATGAGTGAAGTCGTTCAATTTTCCGCCTTGCTGATTCACCAGGCCGATTTCATCTGAGGCACTGCAGCTTCCAGTCTTGCTAATGCTTTGAAATATTTGGGTGACTGGCATGATGACAGATCAGTCTAATAAGAACTACTTAACACATTCCAATCTCTCTGGCTTCAAAAGTGATTCAAAAAAGGGGAAAACGGCTTCCTGTAATCTATTAATAATTTGATTACCGATAGAAATTATGATGGAGTCCTCTGCAAATATAAAGTGCTATACAAACCACGTTGCCAGCAGGCTTACTATTTTTAATGGGTACATTATCTTCTGGAAAAAGTTTTCTTCTCTCAAAATGGTACAGGGAAAGCTTTTAAAATCGCATGTTGTCCACATGACTGATGCTGCCTAATTCCCCGTAGATGGAAAAGAATAGAGGTGGTGAAAAGGAGTAATTTCCTCAGGTTTGAAATTTAAACTCAAATTCCCGAACTGCCACTAACAGATGCCTGGGGGAGGGGGTGGGAAGCAAATCTAAACCGATTTTGATAAAGAACTATAATTTTTAAATGAAGAAAAACAAGGCTGAATTTAAGTTACATAAGCATGGCTCTGAATTCCACCATCACCCAATCCTCTGAGAGATCCTACCTGCTATCTGCTGGTGGTCCTCGTAGTGAACAATCCCCACGTGGGGGTTCAGGGTCGTGAATGGGTAGGAGGCCACAGCGGGCCTTGCATTTGAAATGGCCCGGAGAAGCGAGGACTTCCCGGCGTTGGGGAACCCAACCTGGAAGACAGTGAAGACTATCACCACAGAGTCTGTAACTGGTTGAGTCAGGGAGTCTCAGGTTGGGAACGGGGGACAAGCAAGAGCAGGGCTCCTAATGAAGCCAAGAGGATCTGATAGGAGAAAGTGGGCTGCTCGGCCGCCATGATGCACAAACACCCACCAGTCCAGCGTGTGCCACCGTCTTGAGCTCCAGAAAGAGGATGCGCTCCTGGCCCGGCTGTCCGGGGGTGCAAGTCGTGGGCGCACGGTTGTCATTAGCCAGGAAGAAGCGGTTACCCTTCCCCCCTGTCCCGCCCACTGCTGCAATGAACTCATCTCCTGGGCGCGAGAGGTCAGCCAGGACTTCATTTCCCTCCTTCACCAAAGTGCCCACGGGGACCTGAAACACAACAAAGTGTTTTTAGGGGCTCTAGAGAAGGGGGTACTTCCAAGCTCCCAGAGGGAGGAGGGCCCTCAGGCTTCTGTGGGGCAGGCTGCACAATGGCGTCTCCCAGTAGCACTTCTGTAGCGTCAGGGTGAGCAGAGCATCTGCGAATGAGAGCGATGCTGAGGGCGTGAACCCACTGCTCACACGGAGATGCCCCAGGGGGTAGGGCAGGGGAGGCTTGCGGGGCTGCAGATAGGGACTGCGGACCTGTGGGTCCCCTCACTGGAAGACAGAATCGTCTCATGACTGTGAACAGGTCACAGGTGCATATGGTATGAAATTGGCACTGAGTCCCTGACTGGGGTTGCTCCGTGGAAGACAGGCCCCTCTGGGCCACTCGCAGGACCTGGGAACCCGATGGCCCACAGGGTGGACAGGGGACTCCACGCCTGGCCTACCCGAATGTAGAGGACAGCGCCATTCCGCCCAAAGCAGTTCTTCCTGCCGCCGTCCTCGCCGTCAAACCCTTGGTACTGCGACAGGACAGAGGACAGAGACTTGACCTGCTGGTCAACTGGAAGTCAAAGCGGGAAGCGTCACTGCCCTCTGTGTTAAAGGCAGACCCGCCTCATTTCTTAAAGTTTCTCTTGTTCAGATTAACAATGCACACGGGATGAAGTCATGGCAAAAGTTACCAAACCAGCAATGAGACTTTTTGAAAAAGCTAAATTCTTATTTTCTTGTAAAAGATACTACAGTTTCCAAAAAATTCACAACTACCCACAATATCACTGTGATTTGAAAACAGCTGTACTTTATTATTATGCTGTGAATGGCTACTAACTCCAAGTGGACTGGTTTGCTAGGCCTTTGTGATCCATGTGTTTAGGGGCGATCAACACCCTTTTAGCACTTGACTGAGATAGTAACAGTAACAGATTTAACCCTTGGACATATGGTACCAGAATGTTAGATTCTCTGATAGTCTTTATGTTCCTGAAACGTTAAAAAAACAACAAACCATCAAAGTTGGTTTGAAAGTTGGTTTGGGGTAAAATATCTAAATGTGAACATCCACGTAATTTAATAAAATGATGTCCACACATCGGTTTTGAATTCAAATTCCTGTTAGGGCAAGAAGGTGCAAACTCCCCATCCAGAGATGGCAGACAGAATGAAGTTCCCCAGCTGTCCAAGGGCACCTGCCTCTCAGGATGACATGGCCCCCGTTGCCTCCATCACCACCGTCAGGGCCTCCAAACTCCTTCCGGGGTTCACTGTGAAAGCAGCTCACCCCATTGCCTCCGCGTCCCCCTCGGACGAGCACTCGGCGATGATCCACAAAATGCCGTTTCTGCAGAGAGCACAGGGTGCCCTGATTGGTATTAACTCCGCAGTCCTTCCAAGGACCAAGTAGCCATTTGAAAGGTACCTTTTCTACCTAGGAAGAGCTTTAAAGTTAGATGCTAATGATACTAACATTGTTAATCTCTCCTAAAATGCAAATACAAGAAAGAGTTCCCAGAAGTCACTGCTATTTGTAGGCAAATGTAAATCCACCACGCAGATGTAAAGAGTGGTCAGCATGGAATACACACCCCAGAAACAAACACAACACTAACGACCTAAATACAGCACAGCACAGGAGACACTCCTTAAATAAAGCATCTTCCTAGATTTTTTTCAAATAGAAACACGCTACTGAAATAACAGACCTTTACTAACGAAGTTTCTGTTCCTCAGCACGAGACACTGAGAGCGACGGTCCCTGGGCCATTGCCAGGCTTCCCGCTAAGAGCAGAAGTCTCTGGCCAATTGAGTAGGTCCACATTTTTAAATGTGGTGATGCAAACAGAGCTCTAATCCGTGAGCAAGTTCTTCTCCAGGTCCCTAAGGGAGCTACAACCGACCTCAAGAACTAGAACTAACCAACCAGGCTAATGTTTAATAAATGTTCACTGGCACAAGATGTCTAGCTGCCCGAGGTGCCAGGGTGCAAGTTGGGGCTACCACCCCAGCCCAGCTGCCCTGTCCCAAGAAGGCTGCCTGCTTCCCACAGGAGAGCACAGGCAGATGTGGCCGCCCACACAGCCCCTCCGTGGGGACCAAGGCATCTGCATTTCCATAAGCAGACCTTTTTTTAAAAAAGGAAAACACACAAATATTTTAAGATGCTCTGGCACCACCACATGGAAAAACCATGAATTACTATTCAAAAACACAATGCATAATTTTGAACACGATGGAAAGCAACCTGATGGGAAAAAAGCACAACTGATGAGCACTGTACAGAAGATAAAACTCAGAATCAATGCTTACATTCTAGGGAGGAGACATAACCATTGGAAACCTGATACATCTGAGTACACTTGCTGACTGCCAAAGTAATTTTCCCACAGGAAGTACTCTCTGCCCTAATGAGCCTCATGTGGAACCCCCTACTTAGGAGAAAACAAAGTGGTCTTAAACACGTACATTCTTCAATTTGATTAAAGATCATTCATATTTTAAATAGATTTTGGTAAACAGAAGAACAAAAAAGTATAAGACTTTGAGAACTATAAAACTAAACGTCTATGCGCCCCCTCTCCAATGTTATAAATTAAGAAATATTCACACATATTTAAGGATATGAAAGTGAAAAGTGAAAGTGTTAGTCACGCAGTTGTATCTGACTTTTGTGACCCCATGGACTGGCAGCCTGCCAGGCTCTCCTGTCCATGGAATTCTCCAGGCAAGAATACTGGAGTGGGTAAGCCGTTCCCTTCTCCACGCATTTAAGAATATATATAATACTTATCTTAGACACATAAGCTAGTGATACAGGAGTCTGGGCACCCTCCTGGTGAAGGCAGAGAATACCCAGAGGGTCATCACTTCTACTACACTGGGCACCACCTTGGGGTCACCACAGTTTTGGCCAGCATGGTACTTGGTATCCACAGGCCTTCATCTCATGTCCTCATCTTCAAGGATAAATGAAGACAAGGTAATGGGAGCTCAAAACAACACCCTGTGACTTCCAATGAGGAAACTGGAGGCAAATCCCTTCAGGGTTTCTAGAAGTCTCACCAGTTTTTTCTCCGAGAGTGGCTGCTTCCTGGGTGGTTCCTGGTGCTTGGTGCAGTCCGCACAGCTGACTGAGAGCAGCCTGGGAGAAGCACGCAGCAGAAGGCGGCTGCGCCCATGGACCATGCGGGCTGCTAGTATCCAGCACCCCACACCCTCCAACACCGCTTGCGGTCTCGCTGAGAAAAGCCTTGAAGGTATCATGACTCCTTAACAAAAGGCAAACTGGTAAAATAAGACATTTGGTTTAAACCTGAACATGAAATTGAAACTAAAGAAGTGTGGGCGCCTGGACCAAAAAAATCCTGATGTACGTTTCTGAAATAAATGAGCCCAGGAAGGAAGCTCTCACCTCACTTACCACTTTCCACACGAGTCAGGCCCTCTTAGCCCATATGCCACTTGGAAGGAGTTCCCTGGTGGTCTAGTGGTTAGAATTCTGGGCTCTCACTGCCAGAAGCCTAGGCTCACTCTGTGGCCAGGGAACTGAGAGCCCATAAATCTTGAGGACAAACCCCACCCCACCCCCAGCCAAAACAAACCCATTTGTTTCTTACAACTCTATGAGAGGTAACACCGCATACTGGATTTTCCCCATTTGCTTTTCTAGACTCCTTTCCCACCCTGCTCTGTTTTAAGAGAATACCCTGCAGGACCACCCTCAGTTGCCTTGCTGTTGGGCAAAGGCGGGACGGAGTAGCAAGAGCTGGATATCGACTGAAGGCTGCACCACCAGCCAAGGAGGCCATGTTTACACTCCTCTGTCCCGGTCCTTCTCCTCACCCTGCGGGCGTCCAGGAGCGGCAGCAACGCCATTGTCACCAGCTCCAGATAAAAACATCAACTCTGCTGTTTCCCTGAATGCTCTCCTTCAAATGGGGACCTTTACACCCTCCTTAAATTGTCCTCAAGAGACCGTGTCAGGATTTCGGACCCTTACATTTTGCACGCCCATTTTAAAGCAGTGGAGGCTGAGACTCAAGAGAGGCTGTCACTTGCCCACTTCACGTAGTATCCTCACTGCACTAGTGATTCACAGCAGTGTTCTTCAAATGCGGGACACGCACACGACCACCGTCCAGGGCACCAAGGCAAAGGTCATTTTTAAAGAATCAATGTCGTGTTTCTTAACTCTGGACACGTTTCCGCTGCTAAAATCTATGTGCCTGAGAACTATCATTTAAAAGCGTGTTCTCCTTTCCGCTCGTGTCTCGAGAAGGGTCCTCTACAGAAGGAAGCCCCCTCCTGACGGACCAGGACGAGTCTGAGAGGTCCAGCTTGCCCCGAGCTGCCCTCAGAGCAGGACGCTGCTTCTGCAGAACTCTACACCCGTGTTCACGCTCACACTGTTCTGTGCGACCGCGCCACCCCAAGTACAGAACAACACCCGCGAGGACCTCGGCCCGAGGGCGTCTCCGGGCTGCCGGAGCGCGCCCACGAAGGCTAAAGGGAAGCAGGAAGCCCGGGCTAGGAACTCGAGGGCGCGCTCGATCCCACGCCTGTTCCCTACCCTCTCCCACGGGTGCCCGGACACTACCCACACTCACCACTCCAGCAGCACGTCACTTCCGGTGCCGCCTCCAGGGATCACTTCCGGGACCGACCCCGCCTGCTCAGGGTTCCTCAGCGCGCATGTGCGAGAGGGGGAGGGGCTACGGGCGTCCGGGGAGAGCCGAGGAGGGTTTCCAGCAAGTGGGCGGGTGTTTCCTTTGAACCCAGGGACTCCGACACCGCGGGCCGGGCAACCCTCTCCCTCCGCGGCTTCCGGCTCCCCATCAGCTCACGGAAACTCAGTCTTCAGGTCGGTTCTCGAAGAGCCAGTTTATTAATCACACCAAAGGCATAAAACAACTTAAGACGCCAAAGTCCGACTGAAGAGAGAAAACGGCGGATGAGGACGGTTGTCGTGAACGAGACGGGGCGACCTGCCCGGTCACGGCCGGACGGTCAGACGCCCACCTCTGGCTCCGAGGTTGAGCGACCGCCGAGGCGAGGCTCCGGCTGGGCGCGGGAGAGATGCTCGGTCGGCCGTGCCGGGCCGGAGGTGCCGAGTCCAGACGCGGCCGGGGCGCGGTCACCGCCCGGGCGCCCGCACCTCAGCTGGGAGACCAGGCGGCACCGACCGCGCCGCGCGGACAACTCGCTTCGGCCTGAGCTGCCGCGGACAGAAGAGACACGAGAGAGTGACGAGCCTCTGGCATCACTCCCCACATTACATAAAAATGGACGGCACGTTAAATAAACATTTTGTTATTAATCATTAAATATATTAACACCAACAATCATGTATAAATTAGGAAATAAATGTACAAACTATTTCACAAAGTGCTTTTTAAAATATATACACAACATTCAAGAAATTCTTAATGTAAGACATTTCAGATTGAAGTTTTGGGATAAGATTTTTTTCAAGTGTCCTTTTCCTTCAAAAAGTATTAATACAGCACTTAAAAACACACACACACACACACAAAAGGCATATTCCCATATTGGCAAAGAGTAAAAATAAACTATTTTCACAGTTCTCTGAAATGTTTTAACATTTTCAACAGGAAATTTTAATCCCCGATTGAGTTTGCAAATTACTTCTATGAAAATTGTCAGGAAAGAACAGAACAAAATGAAGGGAAATGACTCCCTAAATTGAAATTGCTAATGTCTGTGTCATTTAGCAATTAAGGGCTCTGACTTAAGTAATTTAATATAGAGATGTATTTTTTAAGCCCTTACTAGTATTAAGGGTTTCTAAAACCCAAAAGTCTACAAAATAAACATTTCTATCCCACTGTCCGTGTGATTCTGTCTCCACAGAAGAGGGCAGAACGTCCTAGAACAGGTCTTGTACTGGACCCCAGCTGTCCCTTCAATGAGCCCTGGTGCTTCATCTGTAAAACAGCAACAGTAACTGTCGCCATGTTCCCAGTGGGGACGGAATTCATTCTGCTGGAAACATTAAAAATGTCTTCTAGACTGCAAAGCATCCAATTATGGATAAAGTACTACTTTAAAATTTTAAAACATGAGACTTCACTAAAACATCACCTTCAGTAGACTTGAGATATCAAGAATTGGATTTTTTTTATTTTCTTGGTTCTTGGAAATATGTCAGCATTTACCCAAAGATGTTTTTAAAGGGGCCATAATAAATATGGGTATTATTATCCAAGTAAAGGTTGATAAAATGTCTGTATGACTTACTAGTGAAATGTATAACTTTTCCTTTGACCTGACTTTTCCACATGAGCTATCTTTAACATTTGTGCAGAATTTAAATGGCATTTAATGTCCTAGGAATGTAAAAATGACTCAAATTTCTCTATGTTAGAGCTTTCCTTCTTTTTAGGGAGAACACAGTAAAATCAGTGGTGTTCTCTTTAAGATGTGAATTTCAGATATTCCTAAATGAAAAGGAATGCTCGCTTGGAGATCTGAATAAGCAGGTCCTGGAAGAAGTATAAAATAACTTGCCAACTCTTTGGAGAATTTGGTGTCACTATTTTAAATTATGAATTTAGAATTGAGCATATTACATATGAAAATTCCAGAAACGACCATCCGATAAACAAGGGTCAAACCGAAGTAATTCCAGAGGACGACCCTTTCCTTCCTTCAGTAATACCGCTCTCCCTGGGTGAGGCTGATCACAGTTGCCTTCTTGGATTCCTACTTATTTGGAACAAAGTCATTGATCCCTCTTTACTTTGTAATACAAAAATGTGTAACTTTTTGGATAAACAGAACCGGGTGAGAGACACACGTAAGGAACGAGGTCTGGAAATAAAGGTTCACAGCCTCTCCAAGTGAAGCTTATTTATCCTTTCCATTGGGTAACAGAGACTGATGCAAACCACAGAAAATGCCTCCCCAACTCCCCTTCCTTGAGGCCCAGGAAGAAAGAGGCTGCCATCCAGGGGCAGTGCAGCCAGTGAGAGACAAGTTTACAACCCCCAGGACAAACATGAGAGGAGAGTCAGACCTCAGGTCTGTTCATAAGAGCACGCGGACTGTGGCCTCTGGTAGGTTTGTCCCATCACTGGGCAGAGAAGACTCCAATGACAAAGGGACCCCTAAAGCTAGCTAGAAACATGGATGGGGGGACAAAAAGGGACAACCTCTCCGTTGTATGGACATACAATACTATACACAGCACCAAATATGTCACACCATCAAAGCGCCATCTGGCACCAGCGTGCACGCTCGGTGTCCTACCCCACATGAAATGTGTGCGCTTCACAAGCAGACGCTGCGTGAGGCGAGGGGCAGCCTACAGGTCACAGCCCCTCAGAACTGTCACTGGCCTGTCCATCCTGGGGGGACATGCCACCTCAGGATTCCTCATAGATGCGGGTCCTTCACTGCTGGTAATTTCCGTACTGGCCCTGCAAGAGAGCAAGACACAGATTATACCCCGACAGGCCTGTGTGAGAGGGTCCACACCTGAGGAAGAGACAGATCCCACCCCAGCCCACACCCAGGGTGAGAGGTGGTCGGGGCATGGTTGGCCAGCGACCAAATGCCTCAGCCTGTGTCCATGAGGCAGGTGGGTAGCTGATGTTCTGGAAGCCACCATCCAGGCTGAGATGACTGACTTAGGTCAGTGGGTGGAAGAGGTTGGTTCACGTTGTCACACAGCAGCTGACTGCACTGGGCCTGGGCCAGGTACCCCCGTCACATCCCCACCTGACCCTGCTGTGAGCAGGCTTGGAACGGGCTCCGCAGGCACACTCCCCGTGGCACCGCTTCCTACATGCTCACCGGAACGTTCCAAAAGCTAAAAAGGTTTGCTTCCCTAATAACTCTGCCCTGGGCTTGTTCACTTCTTGTTGAAAACTCATTCTCTATGTATAACTGGCTCATTCTTTATCTCTCTTTAGGAAGCAGAGTGAGAAGTATTTAAATAATGAGATACAGGACCTTACCTATTCAGGTACCAAGAGTAAAACATCCCTAATCCACACAGTGCCTTAAGGTTTTATTAGCCATGTAAATGGTCGTTAGTGCCTCTGACCTACCACATAGTCACTGATGGATAGTCACCTCTTGCCCGGGACTGTTCTCCAAGGAGACTCCAGAGTGCCCAGGACCCGTCTCCTCCCACCTACCACCCCGCTCCTGCCCGAGACAGGTCCAACTGTGACAGGCAAGATGCAAGCTCTACAATCTGCCTAGGTGCCATAACCTGCAGGCATGCAACAGACACTGCCACTGCCAGGAATGAGGGAAACATCCGAGGTGTGAAAGGACGAGACTCTGGGCGAGTTTAGGACACAAAGAGCCAGCTGTGTCTGACTGAAGTGGCAATTTTTAAAAACCTTACAGGCTCAGAGAATTCATGTTCCGGAGGAACCTGGGGAGCCAGCCTGTCCCATTTTATTATTTCTCATGGCCACAGGAGAAACCTTTGTCACATGCGATGCACAAGGCGGGGCGTGGGTCTGGAAACGGGCAGAAGGCTTGCCTGCTCGTAGCCATAAGGCCGCTGCTGCTGGGCGGACGGGCCCGTCTGAGATGCACGGTAGCTTCCATACTGCTGGCCTTGTCCCTGCTGGTAGCTGGAGTACTGTGAGGGGGCACCCTGGGCAGGTCCTAGAACACAGCAGGATCGTGAGATCACCTCCCAACACCCTCTCCCACAGGTCCTCCCAAGCCCGAGATGTGCATTCCTGCTAATTCAGTCGTGTCTGACTCTTTGCAACCCCATGGAATGTAGCTCGCCAGGCTCCACTGTTCATAGGATTCTCCAGGCAAGAATACTGGAGTGGGTTGCCATGTCCTCTTCAAGGAATCTCTCTGACCCAGGGATCCAACCTGCATCTACTGTGGCCCCTGCATTACAGGTGGATTCTTTACAGCTGAGCTACTGGGGAAGCCCCTGGGACATCAGCACCCATTTTTCTACCACATTAAACCTGAGTAGTGAAAGCACCACAGCTGGCGGCCAAACCTGCTACGCCCCCATGGCTCCAGCTATGCCTCCCCTACATCCAGACAGGGACTGGGGGCCGCTGTCAAGAGCACTAGACCTGCTTCTTGGGACCAGTCTACACAGTCACAGTTATCACTGTAAACACCAGTTAAATGTACAGCAAATGGCGAGAACACAGGCAAGACAGTGTGATGCCTCGAAGCCTAAGTGGACAGGGAAGGCAGAATTGACAAAGGCTGAGGGGTTTTTCCAAAACCAGCTGCTTCAAGGGCTGGGACAGGGGAAATGCTGTGGTCCCAGAAAGAAGCACATGCCCAAAGCCAAAAGCAGGGGGCACATCCAAGGGGCATGGGCACCAACCCAAGCTCCCGAGAGGCAGGGCTGAGACAGCTTGAACCGTAAAATAAGGAAGTTTGGATCATAACCCAATGTGTAACATCAGTACCTGTGAGCACCTACCAATAGAAATATATGATTAATAACTAAGTGAACAGGGGGAGAAGACACCTATCTTCCCTGGAGAAGACTTCCTGGACAATCTATGTGGATGATGCCCCCTCAGGTGGGGATGGACCCAGTGACACCAGTCTGGAGGGGATGGAGGGAGTGGGGCAGTGGGAAGGCCTGGCAGGCGCCATGGACCACATGACCACGGTCAGCCTCAGTAGAGGCAAGTCACACCCATGGGTGGGGATTCGAAGGCACTTCCCCACCGAGGTCTTTTTTTCAGAATCCAGACAAACCCAGCCTGATGGAGGGTCTACAAAGTGCCTGCCTAGCCCTCTTCAAAGTGCCAAGGTCAGGAAAGACAAGGAAAGTGCGAGCAACTTGCAACCCAAGGAGTTGTGGAACCCTGGACAGTCCAGGACAGCAAAGGACATGCAGGTAGGCCCATGAGATCTGAAGAAACTGGGTTCAGTCCACGGCCACACACCAGCGCTGGTTTCTTAGCTGTGACCACGGGGTGCTGGGAATAGAAGAGGTTAGCCATGGGGAACCATCAGCTTTCCCCATAGCTTTTCTGGAAACCTACAGCTGTTTCAAAATAAGACGTGAGCAGGCACCCATTGAATGACCACATTCCTGCAACCCCCTACTGCCTTACCGTAGCCTTGCTGTTGTCCGGGGTAGCTCTGCTGGTTGGGGTACTGCTGTTGGGAGTACGTCTGCTGCTGGGCCGTGCCCTGCTGGTACCCTGTCTGCTGCTGGCTGTACTGTGAGTTTCCTGCAGAGGGAAGTAGACATGAACTTGTTTCCAGAGAGCAATGGCAGCTCCATTGTCCCCCAAGGTATGGGCTGCTTTGGGTTCCATAGATTGACTCTATTGCTCCAGTACCTTTTCTTTTCCACAACAATACAAATTATTTTACTATACTTCTCTCTTACTATCTGATAGAAATACAAATATACAGCCAAAATGAAAAGACTATTGCAGTTAAAACAAAGCCTGATACCAGGGCTTTGAGGTCCTGACCCCAGGGACCTGTGGCCTTATTTGGAAAGAGGGTCTTTGCAGATGTAATTGTTAAGGGGAAGCCATACTGGATGGACTGGGCCCTAATCCAGTGTTCCTATAACAAAGAGATCTGGACACACACACAGGGAAAGGCTGTGTGACTCCCAAAGTTCAAAGGGACCCCACACATTTCAGTGCAATTTCGTTTTACAGGCAAATGTGCAAGCCAGTTCAGACCTGTAATGTGTTTTTCCTCTGACTTCATGGATGAAAAGATGTAGAAATTTGCCTCTATGTTCTTCATCTACATGTGGGTATAGTCCCAGAGATGTTTTAGGTTCATTTTTTCTTTTTCTTCCAAAGAAAATGCCTTAATTCTCATTTTCAAAACTCTTAACTAGCCAGCCAGCACCCATGCTAAAAGCCTCATTTTTGGAAGAAAGCTCATAGTAAAAGTTGAGAAAGTAGTAAGCATATTAACAAATAGTTATCAAGGGTTAAGAGCGAGTGTTAACAACCATTTAAAAATCCTACACCAACAATGGAAAAGAACCTACGAAAAGTACAAATGTAAATATATGTATATATGTATAACTGAATCACTTTGCTGTACACCTGAAACACAATTCTGTCAATCAACTATATTTAAATAAAATTTTAAAAATCAATAAAAATTAAAAATATTTCTACAAAGTCTTTCTAAGGCAGGTCCCGGGAGTTTTAGATTGGTGTAGAGATTAAATTCCATTCAGTTTTCGTGGTGTCTTTATACAAAGACCAATTTAAGCCTAGTTTCATTGTTTTCTTTCAAATAGGGCTTTGCTCTTCAACACCACAGTGTCTGCCCTTTAACTTACAGTATGTCGGGTCCTACTCTGCATAAGACCCCACCCTCTAGAAGGAGCAGCTGGAGGTCGGGGGCCCAGGAGTGTTTACTCCTCTGTGGCATCAGAGAGCCAGTGAACAGCCTGCCCAGAAAGGAGAGCTGTTTGTTGTTTTGCTTTTGTTCTTTATTCAAAACATATTCTGGAAGTAAGAGACAGAGGCACCGTGACAAGAGGCCAGGTTATGAACAATGGAATCCAAATAACCCATTTTTCTACATTATTTTTCCAGTTGTAAATAACTTTCCTCTTCTAGGAGTTATAAATTGTAAGTATTTAAAAACTGGGATCCTGATAATGTACATTTAAAAGTAACAGCTTTATTGAGAGCAAATTCATGTGGAAAGGCTTAAAACCCCACTAGGAAATCCATTTCTAGCTGCACACAAAGAAAAGGAACACACTCTGTAATATGGGCAAACTCTTCTCCAAGGTGGGCTCTGAGGAGCCTGTGGGTCTTTTTAAAAAATTATCTGTTTCTTATTTGGCTGAGCCAGCTCAGCTGTGCTGTGGCATGTGGGATCTTTAGTTGTGGCAGGTGGGATCTAGTCCCTTGACCAGGGATTGAACCCGTGTCTCCTGCACTGGGAGTGCGGAGTCTTAGCCACTGGGCCACCAGGGAAGTCTTTCCTCAGTCTTTCTGATTGATCACCATCTAAGGAAACACCTTGACCTCTGCTCCCTCCTCACAACCATGGCTGGTCCCAGCAATAATGGTCAATGGGACAGCCGATGGCCAAGGAGGTGTCAGCAACTGGTGGAGATGCGGGTTCACTGTCCTTTTGTCTCCTGAGAAGTGCATCAGAGACTTGGCAGGTTTCTCCAGGGCTGCAGAGTTTCGGGGCCCATCTGCATGTTCTCATGTCTTACAGTCCCTGTTCTCCTGTGGCAACAGGTAAAGGGGCTAATTCACAGCAGCAGCTGCTGAGGCCTGGACACAGCAGGTGTGCAGTGAGTGAGAACGCAGCACAGCTCTCATGCACCCAGAAAAACCTTCCCTTGACCCAGGGCCAAACCCTAGGGGAAGATGGGCTGGTTTGGACAACTCTGAAACAAGAGGCAGGACTCTTTGAACATGCCTGAGGAGTTCTCAAGAGGGTCTTGTGGGAACAGCAGAGCCAGGGAGCCCAGATTCTGCCCTTCCTGGAACAACCTGGGGCTTTCCCACCACTGGGGCAGAGACGACAACTTCCCTTGTTTTTCTGCTCCTTTTCATTTGTTTCTATCTTTAAGAATATTGCGACAGTCTATGACGTGGCCATGAAAAAAGGAAACACTCATTGGTGAAAGAAGAGGCTGGTGTTAATAAATGTGGCAGGAATGTGGCCACAAAACAAAGGAACAAACCCATGATGGTGACTTGTCTATAAAACCTTGTCGTCCAGCACAGATGAGCCTCAGGGCCTGAGTGGCACCGAATGCCCACCCACAGTCACCACTGCCATCGGGAGAAACTGAGAATCGACCGGAGGACCGGGGCGGGGGGCAGATCTGCACAGCCACAGGGTTAGCACTTTGATTTTCAACAACAGCCAATAATGTTTACTATTTCGAAGTTTGACTTCTAAATGGACAGATGCATTGATGCGATTTGAAATCTAAAAGCAAACCCAGTCCACCCACCCGGCCTGGCCTTATCACCCCCGAGTCACTTCCATCGCTGTCTCCAGTATTTCTCGTCTGTTTATGGTGGGTGGGTGTGCTCTTAGCACTCATTGTTTTACAAAGAAGGCAGCATCCAGACACCCTGGTGCTGCACACCTGGTGTGACCCAGGGGACCTGCCACAGCAGTGCCCTGGATGTGCCACAGTGAACACTGGCTGTGTCCAGCCTCTGCTCCTGCAAACCTCATGGAGAGAAAATGCCAGTGGGACGTCAAGGTTTCCTTGGAGGGCTCTGCAGTGGCCCCGACAGCAACCCTGTCCCACCCATCTGGGTTTGCTGTGCCCCGGACCACTTCTCGGCCCTCTCACTCCAGGGAACCTGCAGGGCGCCTGCCTCCTGTAAACAATACCAGGACCAGCCACCCGTGTCTCTTGAGGTTCCTCATTCCCTTGGGGGACAAAGCTAATTATGGGAAAGTTCTTTATGTCGGCTTCAAGCCACCCCTTATCACCCCCACCCAACACCCCTGCCTTTCTCAGGGCACAGACCACTCCTCTGAAAGAAACACCCCCACCTCCTAACCTAAAAAAGGCCAGGCAGGCCACCCACTGAGGCGTGGCCAGTACCGTGTGTGGTCCTGTGCGGGGGTCGCTAACCAGGTGGAACAAAACATTTCCAGAACCAGGAGGAAACCATGCCGTCTGCCACGCCTGCCCTAAAAGAAGTCACTGGACGTTTTAGCAAAGTCCTCATCAATGATGGAGGGTGAGTGGTTGTAGCCCAAAGCGAGGGTACAAACTGCACTTGAGACTTCGACAAGCCTGCCCTGGTGAGCAGCATGGGGGCTCTTCCTGGGGAGGAGGCTGAGCCCAGCTTTCCTGGAGAGGGAGGGGAAACGGAGGTAGTGTCTACTGGGGACAGATGGTCAGTTCAGGAAGACGAAGGGTCTGGGGATGACGCTGTGACGGCACAACGCACATGTGCTTAGTGCCACTAGAGTGTGCAGTTTAAATGGCTAAAATGGTAACACTATGTGTTTTTACAATTAAAAAAAGGTCACCCCAAAAGTCACATTTTCTAGTCACTCGTTCCACTCGTATCATCTGTCTTTTCTTTCCTGGGCCACTGGCAGCCCTGAGATTGTCCCCACTCCGGACCAGCAGACTGGGGGCCCTGGATGCCATCACCCATGAGCTTATTAATGGCCCCTCTCCTCTCAGGGTTTCCTAGGGGCAGCAGGAAGTCCTTTCCAGGGCCAGCTTGGTGACATCACCTTGGCGGCTTTACCAGCGCCCGCCCCATTTCTGCAGGCCCTGTGCACATTAGGCTTGGAGCTCACAGTCAGCTGCCTTACCGCCCTCGTAGTAGTGCTGCGTGGAGTCTTCAAATGACCGGTCGTAGCTCTGCTCTGTGTAGGACGCCGGCTGGTAGGCATAGTCGCCGTGTCCTGCAAGGAAATGGGGCGCCTAGCAGTCAGCGGAGGTCCTGGCTTCCCAGGCCCGGGGAAGACCACATGGACTCAGCCATCAGGTCAGGCTGGTGTGCCACTCGATGTGGGTCTCATGTCCTAGACAGAGCCCGTGGGGGCTCTTCCTGCTGTCTGGCAGCCGAGGTTCCTTTAAAGTGCAGACGGCTACCTACTCCTGGGGCCAACAAGCCAAGGTTTACAGGGCATACTTGGTGCCCCATGTCCGACACACACGTGTCCGTTAGCTCTTAATGTTGCTATATGGTCACCATCCTACCGCCGACTCCCATTGGAGTGTGTGACCCCTCTGGTCTTGGTCACCTCCCCACTGCCCCCTGCCTGACCTGGTCACACATCCCTGGATGGGGTCCTCCCCAAATCCCACCCGTCCTCTGCACTCACTTTAAGGCATCTCCACAAATCCTGATTTTAAAGATGCTGGAACAGTGACACGGAAAAGGAAAATAACCTGCAGAAGGTGTAACTGAGCAGCTGGGAGGTGACTGTTACGGGACATACAGTTGGCTCGGGTTCGTCACCTTCCTGAAGGCACTTCACCATGAGCTCATATCCATCCTTCGGATATTTGTGTCCATCCATTCAGAGGACTGTGCCCCCAACCCCAGGGAGCCCAGTGCCAGAAGCTTCTCTCAGCAGAAGCTTGAGCCCCCACCCTCAAAGGGGACTCTGGGTGCTTTGCTGGCGGGGGTGCTGGGACTGAACTGGGAACAACTGGGGAGTGGGGACAGATGCCAAGGAAGTGGGCCTCACCATCGGGGTAGTACTGCTGGCTCATGGGCTCCGAAGCAGCCTGGCCATGGCCGTACTGCTCACCACCGTAGTACTCCTCCTGGCCCAAGTACTGCTGGGACGAGCCTGGGGGGACAGTGCTGATGTCACCTCCTCGAGCCCCAGAACCTCCCAGACGGGCCCACTCAGAGGACACCCCACAGGCCCACCCAGGGGACACGGGGCCCTGCCGCATGTCCAGCCCCCAGGAGCCAGGCTTTCCACAACGGCCCTCCCCGCACTGGTTCCCTGTACCGAGGGTGGCCTACCTTGCTGGGAGGGCCGGTAGGGCGCCATGGGCCGCTGCCCCATCACGCCGCCCCCCTGCCCGCTCTGGCCCATCATGGCCATGGACTGGCCCTGGTAATGCTGGCTTCCGCCCTGCGCCGCGCTGTAGTGAGACGAGGCTGCCTGCTGGTGCATCATGGACACTGGGAAACACGACAGACCCCAGTAACCCAAGCAGTTCCCAGGTGGTGCCTCCCCTACCCCCAGACCAGCCTGCACCCTCACCCCAGGCTGCGGCTTCCACAAGGCCCCTCGATGGGGCCACATCACCCTTCCTGCCAAAGTGCCTTTGGGCGACTCATAAAATGTGAAACACGGCCCCCACCCGGTGGTCCCAGAGAAGCCTGTTGCCCTGCCCTCCCCAGATGGTAGCCTCAAAGGGCCCTGGGGAGCCCTGCCTGCCTGTCCTTTCCTTCCCCCCATGCTCGGGACCCTCCAGGCAACGCTGTCCAGCACAAGGTATGTGAGCCACATCACGGAATGAAAAGAAACAGGTAAAATCTATTTCAGCAACATTTTATTTGACTCAATATATCCCAAATAAGTTGTTCTCAGTATGTAATTAACATAACGAGAAGCAAGGAGTAATTTCATACCCTCTGTTTCTGCTCTAAGCTTTGAAACTCACTGGGCACCCCAGTTTGGACCCAGCGCTTCCTGAGTGCTCAAGGCCCTAAGCTGTCAGGCGGGGCTCCTGCCACCCCTCAGCATGCCCTGCGTGCCTTCTGCCTATGGGAGCCCTTCCCCGTCCTCCCAGCACAGGGTGGGGGGGGCATGCCACCACCCTTCAGAGCCTCCCCTGAAGCTGCCATGGGAGCAGCCAAGCCCCCCACCCACTGGCCCTGTACCCACCAGCCCTGCCCCTCAGGGAGCTGCCAGAGGAGGTGCCATAGGCCGAGCGGGGCGGTACCTGGGTTGGACTGCATGTTGATGTTGGCCCGGGACACGTAGTTGCTGATGGCGCCCTGGCTCTGCAGGGGTACACTCTGTGAGGCAGGGCCCGAGTGGCTGTAGCCGGGCCCCGAGCCATGGCCACTGCCCGACATACTCATGGAGGTGGTGGGCAGCGTGCTCTGTGCCGTCTGCTGCAGGGACACATGGTTTGGACCTGTGGGAGGTGAGGCGGTGTGAAACCCATAGAAGACCGG
The DNA here is from genome assembly GCF_014754425.2 of Oryx dammah. NCBI lineage: Eukaryota > Metazoa > Chordata > Mammalia > Artiodactyla > Bovidae > Oryx > Oryx dammah. The sequence goes on along the minus strand of NW_024070194.1, from coordinate 28,308,437 downwards.
CTCTGAAAGACACCCCCCTTGAATTTCCTTCAGGTGACTGTGCAGGGAGGAGGCTGACCATGGTCAAGGACACAACCAGAGAAGGAAACGGCCTGCTTCCCATCACATGAATCAACCGTCCAGTGGCTGCTACCAACTCTCAACCCAAGGACAGGACACCTGTGCACTCAGGTGACCAGGTGACACACGCCGATCTTCAGGGTCACAACCAATCTGGGGCTGCAACAAGGGCCCTACCCCACCACCCCGTGTCACCCGCACACGTGTGCCCGCAGCAGGGCCTCTGGGAAAAGGGGGTCTCCACCGCAGCACCAGCCACTCGGGAGCCCAGTCGGTGACCCACTTGTTTCCCAGAACCAACCCCAGCCCGACAGGCGCTCACCGTTGCCGATCTGGGCCTGCATGAGGGAGGAGGGTGGCAGGCCGGCCCCGATGGCATCGCTGAGGCTACCCTGCGAGTGCAGGCCCTGGGCCGAGCCGCTCTGGGACAGCCCTCCTGGGCCCAGCGTCATGCTCTGCGTTGGTGGCTGTGGCAACAGGAAGGTCACCGGGAGGAGGGTTAATGCGGAGAATGGCCTCTAGACCATCTCACCCAGGGACTCAGCCACCCCAAGACCTGCAGCCGCATTTGTTGCCTGCCTGGCAAATGTCTCTAAGACAGACCACCGCTCTCATACAGCTGGACAACTCAGGCCAAGACAGAAATGCCACTCCAAGTGTTCCTCGGGCTTTTCAACAGACACTTTGAGGTTCAAAGCTGGGCCCCCCATTCCTGGGACTCAGGGAGTTGCTTCACCAGCCCCAGTTGCATCCACCTCACCTTTTCCACACCCTTCCCCACCCGCCTTGGTCTCCCTGGTAGCCCCGAGCCCTTGCACAGCCTGTCCTGTGCTATAGTATCAGGCTGCCAGGTGCCCTGCTCCTCCTCCACCCCCAGGCCCACCTCTGATCACAGGACTGAAGATGGAGCTTCCAAGTGACCCCCTACCTATCTGGGCACCCTCATCTACCAGATCTGAACCAGAGAGCAGCCCTGCAGCTTTGGACCAATGGTGTCTATACCTCCTCCCCCCACCCGCCTCCCCCAGCCTTGGTGGGCACTCACGGCGGGCAGCAAAGACTGCATGTTCTGGTTGGAGTCTGCGATTGTGGCCAGGTAGACCAGGTTCCGGTGTAGGATCTGCTGGTACCTGCAGGCAGGGGCATAGGTGAGGGGAGGAGCCTGCCCAGCCCTGCAGCCAAGCCCTGGGGCGGGGGGGAACGGGCAGGTGGCACAGCGCTCTGCAATCCAGAAAGGGCCAGGGGTGGGGAGGGATACCCTGACCTGGTAGCACTGAGTCTGTTCAGAGGATGGAGGTGGAGGTGGGTCAGAGGGATGTGGGGGCCAGAGAGACACAGGAGGGTCTGCCAGGGGGTGAGCCTCATCGGTGGACCCTGGTACCGGGCTCATTCGATACCCCAGCCCTCGAAGAGGCAACAGCAGCTATGACAGCAGCTTGTGAGCCCCCTCTGCACCCAGTCCTGGGCCCCACAGCGGTCTGCTCCCCCCTACACTCGCATTTCCCTCCAAACCCCCCCACCTCTCCGTGGGGAGCCACCCAGGGAGAGCTGACTCAGCAGCTTGGCTGACCCCGAGGCCCCACTCTCTCAGGCCACTGAGCCTGAGGCAGCTGGGAGGGGTGCAGGCGGTGTGGCCACTCACTGGGTGCACTCGGCCGTCTTGCCCTTGCTTTGATAGTCCAGGATGCACTGGATCAGGTGATGGTTCTCGTCCAACATCTGAAGGAGAAGCAGACATGAGCGCAGGAACATGTGTTTTCAGATGGTCTTTCAGGGAGCTCAAGGGCACCATCCCACAGCTCATGAGGCCCAGTGGTGCCATCAGCAGAGCTGCCCCCTCACGGCCCGAGCCAGCAGGGCCCAGCACTTTCCACATCCCTGAGCCAAGCCCACAGCCCCGCAGGGCCAGGGTCCATCACACTCGGCCCCACCCAGACAGGTCCCAGGTTGTCAGTCTGCAGAGGAAAACCCACAGCCTGCAGGACCTGTTTTCCAGGGTCCTTGAGAGTGGACTGGAGTCTGGAGAACATGAGACCCACAAGTAATGGCCCTGTGGGGGGGACGCCTGGGGGAGACATTCTCCAGAATGCCCCCACTTGGGGACAGCACCTGGGGTAGCCTTGGAGACCAGGAGGCGACAGAGGCTGCAGAAAAGGTCACTGCGTGGGAGCGTGGGAGGGGCTCCCAGAGACCAACCAGGAGGCCCTGAGTGGACACTTCTCATCAGGACGTGGGGCGGAGATGGGGAACCCAAGCACTGAGGGCCTCACCCTCCCTGCTCAGCCCTTGAGCCTTTGGGCTTGGTTTCTCTTGCTTGGCCTTTTTAGTTACAACCTCCTCCTCTTTGCTGGGCTGTTTTCCCCACCCTACAGATGATGCGCCAAATTCTGCCATTCCCACGCCGGCGGAGGGGCGGACCTGAGATGGGGGAGCCACAAGGGGGCGCTGTGGGCCGGGGCTGCCTGCGGAGCCCAGCGCAGGCAGGCTATTAGACCGACAGGGACTGGGCATCCCTGCCATTTGCCCAGGAAGTCTTTCCCAGATTAATTAAGAAAGGAAAACAACCACAGAAGGCCATGTCCTCTCCCTCTCAGAGCTGCCCCTAAAAGGCACCCCAGGCTCTACCTCCTAGGCTCCTGTTGCCAGGCAAGAATCCTCTCCCCAAAGTCACATGCTTCACGTGAACCATAAATCCATTTCAGCATCCTTCCTATCTGCTCAGAAAAGGGGGGACGCTAAATGCTCAATGTTGGGATAACGAGCAATGACAGGAAAACCATAGGTTGAGACGTTAACCAGCCGTTACGAACATTTTTGTAGTTCTCATAACTATGAGAAAATGTTACACTGTTAGGAATTTTTAAAAACAAGGTACTATCTCACTTCATGGAAAGCAGAAGAGGAAAAAGTAGCAGAAGTGACAGATTTTATTTTCTTGGGCTCTAAAATCACTGTGCACAGTGACTGCAGCCATGAAATGAAAAGACATTTGCTCCTTGGAAGGAAAACTATGACAAACCTAGACAGTGTATTAAAAAGCAGAGACATCACTTTGCCGACAAAGGTCTGTATAGGCAAAGCTATGGTTTTTCCAGTAGTCATGTATGGATGTGAGAGTTGGACCATGAAGAAGGCTGAGCACCAAAGAACTGATGCTTTCTAACTGTGGTGCTAGAAGACTCCTAAGAGTCCCTGTGACAGGAGGGAGATCAAACCAGTCAGTCCGAAAGGAAATCACCCCTGAACATTCATTGGAAAGACTGATGCTGAAGCTGAAGCTCCTATGCTTTGGTCACTTGATGCGAAGAGCTGACTCATTGGAAAAGACCCAGATACTGGGAAAGATTGAAGTCAAAAGAAGAGGGAGGCAGAGGATGAGATGGTTAGATAGCATCACCCACTAAATGGACATGAGTTTGAGCAAACTCCGGGATAGTGAAGGACAGGAAAGCCTGGTGCATTGCAGTCCATGGGGTTGCAAAGAAATGGGCTTAACGGAGGCCAACTTCTGTTGTTGCATCTCACAGGCTTAGCAGCTCCATCTTCCTGGATCAGGGATCAAACCCATGTCTCCTGCATTGGCAGGTGGGTTCTTAGCCAGTGGCCCACCTGGGAAATCGCTGAAGGAGACTTTCTGAGGAGAATAATCAGACCCTGGGAGAGACTTCCCCAAGGTAGATGACCCAGTTCTGACTGAGACGTTCTGAGGAGGGATGACCTGATCCTGAGGTGGATGACACTCCTGAGGGGAGATGGCCCAATCCTAAGGGAGACTTCCTGAAGAGGAACGTCCCAAATCAGACAGAGATTCCCTAAGGAGAGACAGCCTGATCCATGAAAAGGATTTCTGAAGAGGGATTACCCAACTCCCAGGGAGACTTTCTGAAGAGAATGACCTGCTCTGAGGGAGATTTTGGGGGAGGATGACCTGATCCTCAGGGAGACTCTGAGCAAGGATGACCTAACCCTGAGGGAGACAATCTGAGGACGAGTGTCAGGATCCTGAGGGATACGGTCTCAGGGGGGATGACCATATCATCAGGGAGACTTTCAGAGCAGGAATGATCTGATCCAGGAGACCTTCTGATGAGGATAATCAGACCCAGGGAGAGACTTCCTGAGATGGGATGACTCAGTTCTGACAGAGATCTTCTGAGGAGGAAAGACCTGATCTTTGAAACTCTTCCTGTGGAGTGACGACCTGATCCTGGGTAAGCCTTTGGAGGAGAGATGATCTGATCCTTAGGGAGACTTGCAAGAGGAATGATCTGATCCTGTGGGAGACTTTGTGAGGAGGGATGACTGGATCCAGAGGGAGACCTTCTGAGGGGAATTATTTGGCCCTGAGGGAGACTTTTGGATGAGAAATGAGCCAATGGGGAGTCTCTCAAAGGAGGGGTGACTCAATCCTGAGGGAAGCACTCTCAGGAGGGATCAGCCCACCTGAAGGGAGACTTCCTGAGGATTGGAGACATCCTGAGGCATATTATCTGAGGGAGCTCATGAGTCCTAAGAGACTCTATCAGAGGAAGAATGACCTGATCCTGAGGTATACATTGTGAGACGGATTACCTGATCCTTAGGGAGACTTTCTGAAGAGAGACGACCAATTGCCTGGGAGACTTATAGAGGTGATGACCTAATCCTGACAGTGCCTGCTAGAGGACTGACCACCTGGTCCTGAGGGGTGTCTTCTCAGGAGAGATAACTGGATGCTGAAGGGGCACTTCTGAGAAGAAATGAGGCAATCCCAAAATATGCTGGGGAGCAACAACCCGATCCCGAGGGAGACTTAATACACTTTCTTAGCACAAAAAGGAAAAGGCGTCTTCCACCCTAATGGAGTGCAGTGTGTCTGTGTTACTTATGTCCGACTCTTTGCGACCCCAAGGACTGTAGCCCGCCAGGCTCCTCTGTCCACAGGATTCTCCAGGCAAGAATACTAACGTGAGTTGACATTCCCTCCTCCAGAGGATCTTCCCAACCCAGGAATCGAACCCGGGTCTCCTGCACTGCAGGTGGATTGTCTACCATCTGACCACAGAAGTCCTACTGAGTGCAACTGACCCATAATCTTCAACATGTCAAAGTTTTAAAGACGAAGATAGAAGAATTCCTTACTGGGAAACTGAATATACATGACTTGGGATTTTGTTTTCCTATGAAGCACATTTTTGGCATAAATGGGGAATTAGAATTAGGTCTACAGACCAGATAACAGTCCTGTGTCCATGTCAGCTCCCACATTCCCATCTCTGTTCTGTGGTTATGTCTTTGTCTTTAGGATAGTGGTGCTTGGACATTTAGGAGTAAAAGTCAGTTTGCAAATCTCAAACGATTCTGGCAAAAATAATATTTATACACAGGGCAGGGGGGCAGAGAGAGGAGGAGAGAGCAAATGAAGCAACATGTTAACTTGGGGAAATCAGGGGGAAGAGAATATGGGAATTCTTTTAAAGGTTCATGTCCCATAAACCTTTTTTAAGGAATCTGTAAAAATGATGTGGTCCCATAAAACAAGGGAGCAAATGGCAAAAGGGGAAGAGCTCAGACCAACACAGAGGCCTAAAGCATGGGGACCACGGTGGAGGAAGACCCAGAGAGGCCCAAGAAGAGTAGCCCTGAGACCATGGATTTGACAGATTACCTGAGCTGAGGTTTCCATGACTGGGAGACAGTCTAGGATAAAGTAGTGAGAGACGATTTAAAAGAAAGTGAGATTGCCAACTCCATGGGGGAAAAAAAAAGACTGGACAGAAAAAATGATCACACACAAGATCGTGCATGGAACAACATTTACACTATCACAACCAGAGGCGGATCAACCACCAGGGGGCCATCCTGGGGCAATAGGAGCACTTGTGTGTGGTGGAAGAGGGCGCATGAAAACAAGCCATGACCCCCTTTGCCATCATCTTCATGTGAGAGCAAGTGTTAGGGACTGAATATCTGCTGTCCCCCTAAAACTCCTGTGTTGAAGCCCTAACTCCCAGTGTGATGGCGTCTGGAGGCAGTACCTTTGGGAGGTGTTCAGGTTTGGATAAAGTCATGAGGGCAGAGCCCCCATTTTGCGATCACTGCCCTGGTGAGAAGAAGACAACACCAGAGCTTCCTCTGGGATGAAGACAGCAAGAAGGTGGCCGTCCACAAATCAGGGGGCAGGTCCTCGCTGGGAACCAAATCTGCCACCACCTTCATCTCAGACTTTCAGCCTCCAGGCTGCGAGTGGACTGAGTCAACAGACAATTCTTAAAGCTAAAATCATTCAAGAAGCAGCCACTTGGTTTAGCAATGGTGAGGGTAAGTGGTGCTGCTGGGAGGTGAAAACCAGCATGGGGTGGAAGAATGACCCTGAATTTCTAATACAAGCCCCACCGCATGATTTGATTCTTTACGTGCAGATGTGGTTTTGATGAGTGTAAAATCTAACCTTAAAACAAGAAGTAAATGACCAGAGGGAAACCCTGGCTCACTCCGGATAGGAGATTACAAAGATTTTATTTCCTATGAAAGTGAAAGTCACCTCAGTCGTGTTCCACTCTTTGTGACCCCATGGACTATATAGTTCATGGAATTCTCCAGGCCAGAATACTGGTTGGGTAGCCTTTCCCTTCTCCAGGGGATCTTTCCAACCCAGGGATCTAACCCAGGTCTCCCAAATTACAGGCGGATTCTTTACCAGCTGAGCTACCAGGGAAGCCCAAGAATACTGGAGTTGGGTAGCCTATCCCTTCTCCAGCGGATCTTCCCAACCCAGGAATCGAACCAGGGTCTCCTGCATTGCAGGTGGATTCTTTACCAACTGAGCTGTCAGGGAAGCCCTGATATTTTCTGATGGACTGGAAATCCATTGGGGTCTCCCTGCGCAGGTTCATATCCTGCCAACTACGTGGTGGTTATCTGTGAATCAGTTCCTTCTTATTCCCTATATGTGTTTATTAAAATTTCTAAGAGAGGCATCTGTTACTGTTACCATTTAAAAGATGATTCTATTATCTTTAAGCTTCTTTTTTTTTTGATCTTTTAAATTTTTATTTAACTTTTTCTTTTTAAAATTTTTTTATTTTATATTGGAGTATAAATGATTTACAACTTTGCATAAAAGGTAACTTTAAAGAGTCTGGGACTGCTGGGGCTGGGTGGGTCCAGGGGTTCACTTGTTCTTTTTCCTACCAGTGTGCCCATGCTAAGTTGCTTCAGTTGTGTCTGACTCTTTGCAACCCTATGGGCTGTTGCCCCCCAGGCTTCTCAGTCCATGGACTTCTCCAGGCAAGAATATTGGAATGGGTTGCCATCTCCTGCTTCAGGGGATCTTCCTGACCCAGGGATCAAACGCTTGTCTCAGGCATCTCCTGCACTGGCAGGGGCATTCTTTACCACTAGTGCCGCCTGGGAAGCCCCTTTCTCTACCAAGTGTATGTCTAAAAAGTGTGTATCCTTAATACAAAGTTGAAAAATAAAGACAACACTTACACTGACAGGGGGATTAACAATCTATTTCACATATTTATTGCTGTCTTCTGAGCTTTCTCACAGGAGATTCTGTGTCTTCCTGCACCAGAGGGCATGCCCCTTGCTCTCTGCCCTCTTGGGAAGCCTGGTTTTTCATAGGTTCAGGGGGATGGGGCAGGTGATATCACAGAGAAAAGAGCTGGAGACTCATGAAGTATAAGAGCTGAAACCCAAGTGCCAGGCATGGCCCAGGGCCTCTGGAGGCGAGAATCTTGGGGTAGACAGTAGAGAAGGTGACAACACTATTTGGAGAAGCTGGCGCTCAGCATTGAGGGCCACGACTGCCAAGTGATGGTGAGATCCCATCTCTGAAGGCCTATCCTAGACCCAGGCAAGCGTGACAAGGAGGCGGCCAGACCCCACCCTTGCTTGCAATGGAGTGGGCAGTAGGCGGCCGGAATCAGGGTGAGTCGGCCACGGTCACATATCTGCTTGGTGCCACAAGGTGGCTGTGTGTCAATTGTGATCTTGACAGCAGGGATCCAGGAGCACTCAGCAATGATGTCTGAGCCATGGTTGGAGAGCCGACCAGGAACACACAGGTGGAGATGGAGGTAGGGCAGCCTGAGTGGCAGGGACAGCCCAGGCAAAGGTGTGGTAGAGCAGGGCACATCCGAAAGCAGAGACAGAAGTTTTAGGAACGTGCAGAAGAGGATGTGGTGGAGATGGAGAACCATGGAGCAGCTGGGGGAGGGGGAGGCCTATGCCCAGCAGAGGTTGACCTGCTGAACTGCAGCCTGGATGGACTGCAAATGCCAATGCGACCAAGGTCATGGGACACAGGGCACAGCTGTTACCTGCTGCCTGTCACAAACGTCCCCATGCCTCGTGGTGAAAACAGCGGCTTCTTAGTTCTCATGATTCTGGGCTGTCGGGGAGGTCTGCTGCAGGTCTCTCCTGGCCTCAGCTCTGGCATTGGTGGGGCCTCCTTGGCATGTGGTCACCCTGGTGGTCTCAGGCCTCAGTGGGTAGCCAGAGAGCACAGGTCTCATCAAGCCTCTGTTGGGCTAGCCGCTGTTTCAGCGGTCAGAGCACCGTGAAGCAAAGCCTGGGGCCACCATGGGGGTGGGAACACAGGCTCAGAGCTGGGGTGGCCCCACTCAGCCGCTGTTTCTGTGACAATCTACCACAGGCTTTACCAGGGACTGGACCTGGCTTCGAGGGAGGTGGTGACCGACCTGGCACTCTGCAGCCCATGGGGCTGCCTGGAGGTGAGGACACGGTGATGAGGCAGGGCCGGCTCAGGGGCCGCTGACGCCACACATGGGGTCCTGACTGGGTGGGTGAGGGATTGAGGATATCAGAAATTTGCGAAGGGGAGGGACTAGGGGTCCTAGAGCCCACAAGAGGGTGGGGTACAGGGACTGGAGCCATCAGGGAACCCTGGAATAGGGGCACAGAGGGACCTGGAGGCCCTGAAACTTGCTGCCGAGAGGGGATCAGGTCACCCCACAATGGGCAGAAAGACCCTTCACAATGTCCTTGTGCCTGTTCTTGTAATTAACAAAGGCTGTGCCCTCAAAATGGGAAGAAATTCACAGATGTGCTGAAGTACAGGCGGGCCCAGGGGGAGGGTGGGCCTCCAAACCCCCACCTTCGGCTGCCACTCCAGCCAACCTCGGCTGGTTCTGGAAGCATCTCCCTGTCCCCGTTGTGCACACATGGAGAACATTTCCGTCCCGCTGGTCTCCCACTGTCCCTGTCTCAGCCACAAAGGTCCCCCCTCATTGTTTCCTAAGCACCAGAGAATTCCACAAAACAAACACATGGTACTCAGGGGCTTCTGTGGCTACAAAAGAGACCACAGTGCATGCCTGCACATGTGGGGTCAATTCCATGTGAGATAATTCCTGGGAGCCACCTGAGCTGTGGGAGGGACAATTGGAGAGCTGGGTAAGCGTCCCCAGGTGCTGACCCTCCTCCCACCATGGTTCTCAGGGCAGACATTTTGCTAATCCATCAGGGCTCCTTCCCGCCAGCACACAGGCAGCTGCCACCCGCCACCCCAGAGGATAACTAGGAGCCCCCAGGCCACAGACCCTGCTGATGAATGCTGTCTGGACCCCTTCCAACAAACATCTGCCTGATGGGTGAATCTGTGAATGGGATGTGTGGGTTTCAAAAAACCCCAAACCTTACTCCTATGGTTTCCTTGGGAGGGCTGGCCCTGCCCTGTGGTCCTCCCTCTGTGTCTGACACGTGTGTTCAGACCTAAGGACATGGTAAGGCATGTTAACATGGTTGTGGTTGTTCAGTGGCTCAGCTGTGTCAAATTCTTTGCAACCCCATGGAGTGTAGCATGCCAGGGTTTCTTGTCCTTCACCATCTCCTGCAGCTTGCTCAAACTCATGTCCATTGAGTCGATGATGACATCCAACCATCTCATCCTCTGTCATCCCCTTCTTCTCCTGCCTTCTATCTTTCCCAGCATTAGGGTCTTTTCCAGTGAGTCAGCTCTTCACATCAGGTGGCTAAAGTACTGGAGCTTCACCTTCAGCATCAGTCCTTCCAATGAATATCCAGGGTTGATATCCTTTAGGATTGACTGCATTGATTTCCTTGATGTCCAAGGGACTCCAAACAGTCTTCTCCAGACTACAATTCGAAAGCATCAATTCTTTGCTGCTCAGCCTTCTTTATGGTCCAACTCTCACATCTGTACATGACTACTGGAAAAACCATAGCTGTCACTATACTGACCTTTATTAGCAAAGTGATATCTCTGCTTTTTAATATACTGTCCAGGTTTGTCATAGCTTTTCTTCCAAGGAGCAAGCATCTTTTATTTCATGGCTGCAGTGACTTCACTGTCCTCAGTGATTTTGGAGCCCAAGTAAGTAAAGTCTGATTTATTTGCCATGAAGTAATGGGATGAATGCCATGATCTCAGTTTTTTGAGTGCTGAGTTTTAAGCCAGCTTTTTCACTCTCCTCTTTCACCTCACAAGAGGCTCTTTAGTTCCTCTTCACTTTCTGTTATAAGGTTGGTATCATCTGCATTTCTGAGGTTATTGATATTTCTCCCAGAAGTCTTGATTCCAGCTTGTGCTTCATCCAGCTCAGCATCTCTCATGATGTACTCTGCATATAAGTTAAATAAGCAGGGTGACAATATACAGCCTTGATGTATTCCTTTCCCAATTTGGAACCAGTCTGTTGTTCCATGTCTGGTTCTAACCATTGCTTCTTGTCCTTCATACAGATTTCTCAGGAGGCAGGTAAGGTGATTTGGTATTCCCATCTCTTTAAGAATTTTCCACAGTTTGTTGTGATCCATGGTAACATGCACGCAGCTGCAAACATACGTCCATCCTCCTCAAGGATGTGGGGCCCCCACATTATTCAGTCACTGTCACTCCGCCCCTGTGAGCCTGGCTCCCTTCTTTCCTCACAGGACCCTGGACTCCTGCAGTTTGGGATCACCTGCTCTTCAGAATCTACTCATCACTTTTGCTCAATGTCAAGAATACCATCAAAAGGCTGAGACCATCACTTACTTACAAGGTGGCTCGCCTTCCTGTACCAGGTGATCACGTGTTACCACAAGTGCAGTTGAAAGGCTCCAACCATGTCATCTTCCTTAAAACAAGGGACCCAAGGCCTGGGGGTGGAAGTGGGGGTGCTGGGCTGTGAGCTGCCATAGCTCCACCCTCACTGCAGACCCCACGGCCCACTGCCCATCCACTAGCCATGCAGTCCTAGCGCAGTCACCCATCTGCTCAGGAGCCGTGCTGACCAAGGGGTTGGGGCCACATTTCAGGAGCCTCAGCTGCACAAACATCCAGCATCTTTGCCCTAGGGGCTTCTGACTCCTGTCATGCTCACACAGTAGGGCACAGTGTCATGGTGCCCGACACAGATCAGGCGGTCCAGACTGGCCCGACGTTGCCCAGGTCCTGCCACTTGGGGACACTAGCGCTAGGCCCCCTCACTGCGGGGGTGGGAGGGCGGCTTCTACTCAAAGCCTGGGGACCGCATGGACGCTGTCATCCAACTCCCAGCACAGGGCCCACCAGCCCGGGGAGCAGGCTGGGGCAGAGGGCTGGGGCCACGGGCAGGACACAGTGGGGACACCTGCAAGTGAATGTCAGAGGGCCCCTGTCTGCCTCCCCCTCCCTCCACCTCCAGGCTCTGCAAGAGAGACACAGCCCTGAGGAGGCTGGCTTGCGGAGGGGCGGGGGGGTGCGGCCTGTACTTTATCCAGAGGCTTCCATCCTCCACCAGGGGGCTCCCAGGACAACACCTGGGTTGGGGCAGTGCCTGGGCAGAAGGGCAGAGGCTGGGCGGGGGCTGTTCCCTCCCTGAGAACACCCATAGGGGCTGCACTCAGAGCCTCCACAGCGCGGGTTCAAGTGCGCTCGGGGGCAGCACCCTGCCTACCCACCCAGGGCTGGTCCCAGAGACCACAGTGAGGGGACACCACCACTTCCATCCCGACAGACCCTTCCCAGGCCTCTGCTCACTGGGGAGAAAGTGCTTTCAGTAATTACTGCCTGAGATGATCAACAGCAAAGTTCACAGCAAGCGCCGAGTCCCCAAGACCCTCTCAGTTGCGAATTTTAAAATGGTCAATCTACCTCCCCCATGAATTAGCCTACATTTTTAAGGCAAGTTTCAGGTCTGAGAGAGTACACGGCACCCCCCCCAACAATGGGTCACCCCTTACCCCTGTGTCCCCACCCTGCCCCTGGGCACAGAGGTCCTTGGGGCCATGCAGCCAGCCTGCTGGTCTCTCTTCCGTGCCTGACCTGCATCAGCAAACACACAACTGCCCACCCCTCCACAAGCTGTGCGGAGCCTGTCTCCCTGCACAAGGTGCTTGGGTACAGAGGGACAAGATGCTATCCCCGTTTTTCAGCTGAGGAAACAAGCTAAGGAAACCAATATAAACAGTGGTGATAAAACTCGCATTAAGCAACTACCATGTGCCAAGCAGCAAGGAGGCATCTACATGTCCGCCAAGGCAAAGCAGTCAAGGTCCCCTCCAACATGCCCTGGCCCAGCCACACAGGCTGCGAAGACAGCAGCACCCCAACCCCCACCAGTGACATCCAGAGCATGGTCTTGGGTCCCTAGCCGGAAAGAGCAGTTCAGGGCGGGTCCTGGCCTATAGGTCAGCTGGCCAGGTACAGAGTCACTGGCTTTTCCTGGGGACACTGCCCACCTCCAACTCAGACCCTCTGGTCAAATCATGTCTCCTGTGGTTCTCACCTGGATTGCACCTGCCCTCACACTACGCTTGGTCACTGCAACCAAGGCCACTGAGTGCATGACTGAGGCACCCCTAATCAGGCTGGCCCTTCTAGCCCTGCCAGTTTTGGTGCCTGATATGAAGAGCCATCTCATTGGAAAAGACCTTGATGCTGGGAAAAACTGAAGGCAGGCAGAGAAGGCAGCAACAGAGGATGAGATGGTTGGATGGCATCATCGACTCAACAGACATGAGCTTGAGCAAACTCTGGGAGATGGTGAAGGACAGGGAAGTCTGACATGCTGTAGTCCATGGGGTCACAAAGAGTCGGACATGACTGAGCCACTGAACAACACCTGCTCTACTCCCTGCAGGCCACAGGCGGGACCACTGGTGACTCTCAACCTTTGAGACCCTTCCTATCCCCACTCTTTGGTCCTCCTTATCTGATATGCCTCTGCCGCAAGTGTCCTCCTTTAGGAGTTGAACTGTGTCCCTCAAAATTACCTGGTCAAGCCCTAACTCCCAGTATCTGGGACCATGGCCTTATTTGGAAACTGGGGCCTTGGGAAAGTAATCAACTTATATTTGAGGTCACATAGATTAATGTGTTAGTTGTTCAGTCACGTCTGACTTCTTGTGACCCCATGGACTGTAGTCCATCAGGTTCCTCTGTCCATGGGATTCTCCAGGCAAAAATACTGGAGTGGGTTGCCATTCCCTTCTACAGGGGATCTTCCCGACCCAGGATTGACCTCAGGTCTCCTGCATTGCTGGCGGATTCTTTACCATCTGAGCCAACAGGGAAGGATTAGGGTGGACCTTAAATCCCACACCTGGTGTCCTCATGAGAAGAGGGTGATTGGACATAGACACATAGGAAGGGGACCAGGTGAAGATGGAGGCAGAGGTCAGGATTATGCATCTACAGGCCAAGGAGCTCCAAGGACCACCAACAATCGCCAGAAACTCAAGAGAAAAGCCTGGAATAGATCCTGCCTCGGAACCCCAGAAAGGAAGCAACACTGCCAACACCATGGCTTTGGGTTTCCAGCCCTTGGAACTGTAAGAAAATTAATTGCAGCTGTTTTAAATGACCCTGTTTGTGGTAATCTGTTATGACAGCCATAGGAAGTGACTACAACTGCCCATCCCAAACGCTTGTCTGATGGAACCAGGGTCACAGATGTTCCAGCACATGCTAGGCACTGACAGCCTGGGGACACAACAAGAATGGGTCAGCAACACAGAACTTGGGAGCCCAAGTGACATGTCAAAATGCTGCACTTACCACATGACTGCCAAGGGTGCACAAGGAAGGGGCATTTCACTGGGGCCTTGAAGGTTGAGTAGGAGTTTGCCTGGCAAGCTCCCGTCCAAACATACTTTAAGGACAAGAGCGTACTCCCTGCTGTCTCACTACCAAGTAGGCTTCCAAGGAACCCCCAGCTTTTTCTCAATGCTCTGAGCATGAGCACATACTGTGGACACAGCTCATATGAGTGCAGAACATGTATCTCTGATGCCCTCTCAGAATACCAGCAAGAGAGCTCTGCGTATATACACTGACAAAACACCAAGGTGACTACACAGACCGCTAGCCCTAAAAGGTCAAACCAGATGACAGCCTAAGCCGAAGACCCCTCTCAAACAGTCAGCATGCAGACCTTCTGCCCTGCGATGCGGTCTCTCTGATCTGATGTTTGGGAGCAGTGCTCAAACACACACTTCCGCCTAGAGACTTGCAAAGTGCAAACAACTGGATGAATGCTGACGCCAAGGCAGCTTCAAGAACACTGACTGCACTCGTCACACTTAGCTCCAAAACCCAGGGTCCTCAGAGCCCCTTGGGCTGCCAACATGTGCGTCTGGGTCACATGCTTGACTCTCTGCCCAACCAAGAGTCTGACATGGAGTGTCATTGTCAGGGAAGACCCTGGAGCTGCTGTCCAGGTGTGACTTCTGGCTCTACTGTGTACCAGCAGGCACGCAGCCTCCCTATACCTGTCTCCTGATCTGTAAAATGGGGACGATAGTAACTTGAGACATTAAACGAGTTGAGACCTGCAAAACCCTTAGAATAAGGCCAGTGAGCACCCCATAAGGGTTAACCAAACAAATAAGAATGCTCTACTTTTAAACTGTATTTCTCCTGCTTCTTAAGTCCTCTCTTCCCCATTTAGCATTTATGAGGCTCCTCGTTTGTCAAAACCAGTCATGGCAAAAGTCGTCTCAAACAGTCAAGAGGCTGAGGAGAAGTCCACCAGCTCCGCGCAGGTCATCAAGGAAGAAGGGCCGTGGCCATCGAAGTGAATCCCTTCAGGGGAAAAACAGGCTCACAGAAACCAAGGCATACTGCAGAGGACCGCAGGTTAGAAAAGAAAGTAACATAGCTGTCAAAAACACCAAAAAAATTCAAGCGGCAATGACTAACACTCTCTTTCTTCTGAGCTTATCTTCTACGGAAAAACAGTAGGAAAACTGAAATCTTCATTTCACAACTTAAGGCTTCGTTAAAGGTGCCCCCAAACCAACGGGAAGGTTATCTCTAGAAAACCACAAGGCCGAACTTAAAGAACGTGGGCAAGGCTGTAAAGCGAATGTGTAAAGTTTCTGTTAGGTGAGAGGCTAGCTAGGTGTCACATTGAAGACAATTTGACACGCGAATAAGGGCAGCAAGATCTGGCTGGCAGGTCGGCCCCGGGGTGTAGCGCGCTCCTCGAAGGGCTGCGGGGCTGCTGAACTGCGTCCCACCCTCTGGATGCGCCCCCTTTGTGCCTCCGAATGCCAGCACTTAAGGGGGGCGGTAGGGGCCGGCTGCTGGGACCTATTCCTGTCGCCTCGTGCGCCCCTCAACCAGTCAAGGTGCGCGTAGGGGCCAGGGCCGCCCAACATGCAGCGCCACCGCTTTAGCCAGCGAAGCGGATCCCCTGTGCGCGCTGGGTGGCCGACGGACACCACTCGGTGGGCGCCTGGTCCTACCGCCCTGCACCCCTGCCCATGGACTGTGGCCCCAAAGATGGTGAGTCACCACTGTGCCCGTGCGGCCCGCAGTCGATCCCGGGTTGGATCCGAGGATACCATCCTGCGAGCAGCATCTTTCGGACACCACCCCTTGGGCAGTCTGTTCCGCCACCCTGCACCCCTGCCTGCGGCCCCTGGTCCCGAAAGCGGCGGGTCCCCACCGTGCCCGGCGTGGCCCACGGTCATTCCCGGCTTGGATCCGCCGACATCACCCCGCGGGCCGCCCCACGCCCTGCTCACGGCCCACGCTCGCCCCCGCCCAAGCTGGCGCACGTCGGCGGCTAAGCGCGCGCGGGGCCCCGGCGGGGTCGCTGCGGTCGCCTGCGCCCCGGCTTTGTTCGCGCCCCGCGTCCGCCGGCTACCCTAGACCCGGCCGGGCGCCCGCCCTCACCCAGCGGCTCCCGGGCCCAGCCCGGGGCCCCCAGCCCACCTTCTGGATGGTTTGCTGCGTGACCTCGCCTTTGCCTCTCGGCCGGGCCGACGCGAAAGCCACCGACATGGTAGCGGGCGCGGGATCAGCCCTAGATCATCGAGGTTTATTCTCCGGCTGCGATCGGCAGCCGGAGGCGCTCATTCTCCGCAGTCGCTGGGGTGGGGGGGCGCGGGGGAATCTGCGTTGTGGGCTCTTCCGCCCCGCCGCTGCCGCTTCGCCCTGAAGCCCGCCGCGCCCCTGTCTCGTGCGCCGCCTCAGCTCGAGGCGGAGCCCCGCACCGCGCCCCCGGGAGACCGCTCCGTGTCCCGCGCCCGGCCCGCGGCAGCCGCGCCACCCCCCGCTCCCGGCCGCCTGTGGTTCGGCCGGGCCCCGCCCCGTTGCGCGCGCACGTCAGCCCAGCGCCGCCTGACGCCCCGGGACGCCGCCTTACGCCGGTAGCGTAATCGGGGGCGCCGGGGGCGGGCGGGCGCGCGCGGCGCCGGCGCAGCAACGTTGTGAATCGCCGGCTGCGCGGCCGTGAGTGTGCGCTTTTCCCGGGCCCGGCCGCGTCCTTCCGCAGGCATGAGCTACGACCGCGCCATCACCGTTTTCTCGCCCGACGGCCACCTTTTCCAAGTGGAGTACGCGCAGGAGGCCGTGAAGAAGGGCTCGACCGCGGTGAGCGGGGAGGCGGGCGCGGGGGGCGGCAGAGGCCCGGGCGGCTGGGTGGGGCCCGGGCGCGTCTCGCCGACCGGCTTCCCCAGGGGCCACGCCGACGGGCGCGCAGTGGTTCGGCGCCCAGGGAGGCATGGTGGCCTGGGGCGCACACGGAAGCTGGGACTGGGGCGCCGCTGCGAGAAACCAGCGCCGCAAGCGGCGATCGCGAGGGCAGGCCAGGCGGCTCTCCAGGAGCCGGCTTCCGCGTATGGGCGAGCGGGGCTGCTGGTACCTCAACAAGGGCTCTGCTGGTGCCTCGACAAGGGCTTCGCTTCGCTTCCCCGCGCCGTGTCCAGAGCCGAGCGCGCGCCTGCCGCCGACGCCATCTTGGCGGGAGCCCCCGCGCGGGCCCTGGGGGGCTTGGGGCGGTGCGAGGGCTCGGGGCTTAGAGAGGCAGGGCCCGGCCCTTGCTAGTTCCCGGGCGCTCCTTGAAGGAGTAGGTGGCTGGGGCGGACAGAGTCTGGACAGCTCCCAAGTAGCCGACTCCCCCCTCCCTGTCGTCCCCCGCCCCCAGAAAGTAGTTGCCCTCCAGGCCCGGGGCGATCTCGAGAACAAAGGGAGGCCGGTGTCGCATCGGCGCTGCAGTTCGCGGGCCGCCGGCGCGGCGGGCAGGCTCCCTCCTGGGTCCGACTGCTGAGTCCTCCCACTTTGGACCCTGCCCCCGACTCGGGTCCCGTCGCACCTGAGCGGTCTGTTATTTAGGACTCTGCTTCAGGTGTGAATACCTGTTGTCTTTAAGATAACCTGTCAGTTTATCGGTCAAACTGAATGATGGGTTTTTGTGTTTTGTTTTTTTTTTTTCCCCTCTAAGCATTTAGTGTTTCAGAGGCCTGAATAGGCAGAGACGGTTCTGTGAATTTTGAAGTATTTTTTATTTCGTGAATCTCGAAATTAAGGCCCCCAAATCCACTTTCTGACCTACCTCAGCTCAGCTTGAAGACTACTGGGGGAATGTCAACTGACAACCCTCCACCGTGGGCCAGCCAGGTGGCTGCCTCTGCTTGTCCTGACTGCCGCCTCTGGGCCTGGCCTTTGCAGACAGTTTATGAGAAAGCTCCCTGAAATCTGAAACGCTGCCACACGGTGCTTCTTTGCACGGGACATGGAGATTTCTAAACATCCAACAGGGGTCGGACCTGGCCCCCCACATTGAAGAATTAGCTGGCCCAGGTGCCTGTAGGGCCAAGGCTGAGATACCCTGTGCAAACTGAAAGAAGTTGCTTTTAAGTGATTGTCTCGTTTGTGTCTGCTGTGCTTTGAGTGGGTTAACTGGCAGCCAATGTGGTTTTCCCCCCATGTATTTAAAACATCTTTTTTTCTGCTATAGTGTCAGCCGTAAGCAGAGAGCCATGGGTCTCCCAGTAATAGTTGATATGTTGTCCACCTGATACCATACCAGGCACTTCTCCACCGCTGTGCACATTGATTTCAAAAGTGCAGGAGGGGGAGTTCCTTGGTGGTCCAGTAGTTAGGACTCCGTGCTTTCACTGCTGTGACCCAGGTTCAGTCCCTGGTCGGGGAACTAGGATCCCTTGAGCCTGGTGGTATAATCAAAAAAGAGAAAAAACAAGTGCACAGGAGAGAGAGGGAAGGGTTTGGGAACAGTTTCATAATCACAGCAACACTGCTTTTGGAACACCTGACTTGACTGTTAGGGACTCATGCTCAAGCTTTACAGAGGCTCTGATTCACTGGGTTGAAATGACACATGTTCACAAACACATGGATTATATAGCAGTTTTTCCTCAGTTGTGTTGTAACTGAAACTACACATCAATATTTTAAGGCACAAGGCTAGGTGCCTAGATGGTGATGCCTGGGCTAGCTCTCCCAAAAGTGGATTAAGGCCCACAGTTTGCAGGGTGTGCGTGCCCCCCCGGGGTGTTCACAGGACCATGTTAACATCTGCTCTTAGTGCTGTGTGTCTGGTGGCAAAACCTCTGGTCAGTTTCATAAGTGCCCCGTTGATATTTATTGAAGGTCGGTGTTCGAGGAAAAGACATTGTTGTTCTTGGTGTGGAGAAGAAGTCAGTGGCCAAACTGCAGGATGAAAGGACAGTGCGGAAGATCTGTGCTCTGGATGATAATGTCTGCATGGCATTTGCCGGTGAGTCTGGGGCCAGCACCGTGTCCCTGTCTCTTGGAAGAATGGCCCTCTGGAGGTTAACCTAGTGAAAGGGCTATGGGGGGCATGTGATTGGGTAAACCGAAATCCTTTAAGAGAAAGATTTGGCCTTGAAGAAAAGGGCTGGCCTCAGTTTCAGGGGTATGATCCTCCCCAGGAGGCTGAAGCAGAGGGGCTAAATGAATCAACGGTTCCAAAAAGAGGGGCTGTGCTGTCTCCTCATTGCTGCTCTCAAGAGAAAGGTCAGCTGTCCACAGTTAACCGTGTACCTATGAAGTGGGGCAAGCTGGACAGCGCCCTGCTCTCGGGATGTGCAGTGTTCTTGCACTTCTGTGGTTTCACTCATTTCCTCCTTCAGCAGGAAGATCTCAGTTCCCCTAGAGATTGACTTGTCAAAGACTTAGTGTGTGTGTAGCCTAACACTCATAGCTCCTTACCCATACAGCTTTCTCAGAGGATTTCATGGAGGCTGCTGGTTCCACTGTGGGGCTCAGAGTAACCTTGGTGCTGCCTGTCAGGACCGGTTTTAGAACATGCCCAAGGTTATCTGCTGTCCATTCATGTGATCTGCACCATCCTTGACAGTTGTCCAGATGAGGCATGGCTTAGGGGGCATTGTCTTTGTGATCCTTGCAGGCCTCACTGCTGATGCAAGAATAGTCATCAACAGGGCCCGCGTGGAATGCCAGAGCCACCGACTGACCGTGGAGGACCCGGTCACCGTGGAGTACATCACCCGTTATATCGCCAGTCTGAAGCAGGTGGGTGTTCCTGCTGTGGCTCGGCTCTGGTGATGAGCTGTGTCCTGGAGTGTCCTGCCACGGGACATCACTGTGGGCAAATCGGGAGACTGCACTTGTTCCACAGGCACAGTCCTAACCTTGATTTCATCTGCAGTTTTACTATTGTGTATCCTTTTCAGTGGCATTTGTGGTGTTCTTATTTAGTGGCCTGGAGTAGTCCAGATTTATGTTTCTAGAGGGACATGATGTAGTTTTTGTTCAGTTTTGAATGACCAGTCACAAAACAGTTGTGAAGGGGCTAAAAGCCACCCCCGCTCTTGGTGAAATCTTAGTCACCTGTGAACCTGGTATGTAGCCAGATTGTGTCTGCTGTCAAAGTAACTCCAAGGAACCCCAGCTCCATGATGCAGTTCTTTTTAAGAATGAAAATGTAGCACAGGAAGGAGGAATGCTGAAAAACCATGGGCTCGTTTCATTTTTCACTTGAATTACAAGTAACCTGAACGTGGGCTTAATGTATTTTCATCCTTTTGTTAAAATCTGTGTTTGGAACATGGTGTGTTTTATTGGCGGTGGGTTCTGGGCAGCCTCAAGTGTCACTGTGTCTCTTTCTCCACTAGCGCTACACGCAAAGCAATGGGCGCCGGCCGTTTGGCATCTCTGCCCTCATTGTGGGTTTTGACTTTGATGGCACCCCCCGACTCTATCAGACTGACCCCTCAGGCACATACCATGCCTGGAAGGTGAGTCCCTGACAAAAAAGGGGCTTGGGGTCATCTTGCCTGTAGAAGCAGTTTTGGAGGCTGTTGGGACCTTGAGCTGGCTTCATCCTATAGAGGGATGTATGCATACACACGTTGTGTGCTCATGACACTTGTGATGTGGAAGCCAGGAAGTTGTTCAGTGTTGATGTTTGGGAGCAAAGGATGGTGAGCTGTAAGGACACGTGGCGTATGCAAGATGGCCATGTGTCTTCCATTAGAATCCCGTTCTTGGAGGGCATGAGCACCAACTCCAAATAGCCCTTTTAAGCCATGGGGCAGGGTCTCCCCGAGCCCGGCTGCCTCTCCACAGCATGCTGGAGCAGGGTGGCACTGGCTGTCTTTGGATCATTGCATTCTGTGCCGTGTAACACACGTCCCTGTTTCAGGCCAATGCTATAGGCCGGGGTGCCAAGTCAGTGCGTGAATTCCTGGAGAAGAACTATACTGACGAAGCCATTGAAA
This sequence comes from Oryx dammah, assembly GCF_014754425.2. Lineage (NCBI taxonomy): Eukaryota > Metazoa > Chordata > Mammalia > Artiodactyla > Bovidae > Oryx > Oryx dammah. The sequence continues at coordinate 28,287,428 of NW_024070194.1, read as the reverse complement.
CAGATGATCTGACTATTAAGCTGGTTATCAAGGCCCTTCTGGAAGTAAGTTTGTATTTGAAACCTGGGCAAGATGAAGACACCCGTGCTATGGTGGTGGTGGTACTTGGCCTGGGGAATGGACAGCATGGGATGGAACAGCCTAATGTATAGGCAACAAGGAGAGGCGCAGGCACTCACGGTACCACCAGGCACCACTTTGGTGCTTTGTCAGCTCCTTATACATCTGGGGCAGTCAGGGTACCAAGTGGCTAAGTTGGCCTAGAGTTCAGACTTTCTGAGGCTCAAGCTATTGCTAGAGTCAGAATTAGAAGAACTGGGAATAATGGATGGGAGCTGTGAGGTCTTAGACTTTGTCAAGACCTTGGAGGTGCTGGGGGTGAAGCCAAAGAGGCAGAGGGGCATTACAGCTTTAAGGCCAGGCTGGGGCCCAGGCATCAGGCCTCGGTGATGGGGCAGGCTGCAAGCAGTTGGCAGGGCCCTGAGTCCATCTGCCCACAGGAGGAGGGACAGCAAGCCTGCCCAAACCCAGCTGTGCCAAGATCAGAGGAGTGCAGATAGCTCACAGGGCCGCATCAGTGGGCAACTGGGGCACCCTGTGTCCACCCCTCCCCTTGTGCAGCAGTTCCGGGTTCAGGTTCACAGGGCACCAAGTCTGGTTGAGGTGGGTGAGGTGTCTGATGCTCTTTTCTCCCCCTCAAAGGTGGTTCAGTCAGGTGGCAAAAACATAGAGCTTGCTGTCATGAGGCGAGATCAACCTCTCAAGGTAATCACCAAGTTGGTTTGCTGTCCTTCTCTTTGGGTGCGTTCCCAGTGGTCAGGGCAGGGGGCAGTGCATGTTCAGAACCGCTCTAGTGCCAAGAAATGTTCTTTCCAAGGGTCCCCACATGAGTGGAAAAGAAAGCATTCCCACATTGACCATCTACACATCCGTTCCACCTTGTCCCCTGGGTCAGCCACATGTGGCTTTGCTCTCCTGTAGAAGCAGCCAGAGGGGGCATCTGGGACTTAGGTTTCGGGGCACCGTGTGTGGCTAACCATACACTGTTCCTTTGCTAGATTTTAAATCCTGAAGAGATTGAGAAATACGTTGCTGAGATTGAGAAAGAAAAAGAAGAAAATGAAAAGAAGAAACAAAAGAAAGCATCATGATGAAATGAAATTTTGCTTGTAACGATTTTTAAATTCAAATCATGGCTGATTTCCAAAAGGATACATATGTGTTTCCATTCCACTTATCCATACTGTCCAAGTGTCCTACAATAAATTTGCCTATTTTTAAACTTTTCTTTCAGAGGTGAATGCATCTTTTAGGTGTATGGCTAGCTCTTTAGGGAACTGCTCACTTTGGGTCTCTGGAGCATTCCTTTCTGCTCCTCCTCCTGAGGGTCTAAGACAAGGTGATAGTTGAATGGGATCCCTCCCTTGGGATTTGTGGAAAGGCTGTACAGGGCAGTAGACAAGAGGCACCATGGAGGCAGAAACTTGGGGTTTCTCCAGTTTAAGGGTTCTAGACACAGGATGACCGTTTCTTCTCACACTTTGTTGGAGTCCTTGATGAATGACATCAGGACACAGGGACAGACTGCGCTCAGTTTAAACCTGGAGCTCACTTTGCAGCGCAGCTCGAACTGGTCTTGAATTTCTGGTTCTAGTAAATCAGGTCAGCATTCCTCCTGTTTTGATCCTTAAGACTTCTGGTTCCTACCCTCACCCCCTTTTTAACCAGAAAGATTATCCTTTTAGCTTCCAGCCCACTTACAGAGTAAGTGATGGTCCTAAACTTTGCCTCAGTAGAAGAACCCCTTCCACCCACTTTGCCTGCACAGCTCTGCCTCTTGTGGGCTCTACCACCAGCTTTAGCGATGGCATTGCCTTTTGGCTTCCGGTACCGCAGGAGAACCCAGAAAGCTCTCCAGTCTCTGGGCTGGTGGTCTCTTCTGACTGCACTGGTAGTACTCCAGGGCTCTGCTCTGTCTCGTCTGTGGCTTTTCTTGAACTGAGTTCTCGGTTCAGTGGATGATATCCATCCATCAGACTTCTGAAGAGTACAGGGAATTCCTGGTGATCCAGGGACAGGACTTGGCACTTTCACTGCTGAGAGCCCCCTCCCCCATTCATTTACTCCCTGGTTGGGAACCAAAGATCCCATAAGCCACACAGCACAGCCAAAACAGTGAAAAGGCCTAGATACATTGTAAACTCAGCCTGAAGTGTCACAATGATTGTCAGTTTAAATTTTTAATAGCAAGGTTAGTCATAGCTGGTAAACTGACTTAACTATATTTAGAATCTCTAGCAGAGAAATACTTGTTGAGCTTGAGTGTGGAGTCACCTACCTAGTTTAGAACTAGTGTTTAGACTGGTTGTATCCAGCAGGTCAACTGTGGAAGGTGTTTATTTTTCACTGGTCAAAGATGTCAGTCGCCCGAATGCAAAGTTGCCAAGAATTTGTTCAAATTCTGCAACTACCACCAGGGCTCAGGACCTGCTAGGAGTGGTGGACTGCCCAGAAGAGGACATGGGCCAGAACACAAGGCTTGGTCCACCTGCTGCCTGGCCCTGCTCTGAGACTGCCTTTGAGAAACCACCTGCATGCCCGTTAACAGTGACGTGAGGCGCTTCCATCTGGAAGCGGCCAGGTCTCTGCTTTTCTCTCTGGTCCAAGGGTCCAGCCCTGTAACACATACAGCATCAACATCAAGTTCTGGGGGTGTGGAAGCTGCATTAAGCTAGCAAGCCTTCCGAAGCTGGTTCTTTAAACTAGTGTCCCAAGCGTCCAGAGAGCAGGATCACTCACCCCAAAAGGGCCTGGCTGATGGCCCACGCCCAGACTGACCGGGTCTTGCTCACAGCACACCAGGTGTCCCCAGAGATCTGACCAGCTCAAGGCCTGAACAGCACACGCACAGCATGCATGTGGGACAGGCATGTTAACCCTGATGTAATTTAGGCAACAGAATCAACAGGACTATTTCTAGAGCAAGAGAAGAGTTTTAAAGGTTTGCGTGTTTATTTATAATTACAAGTTTACATTACTCCAACAGAGCAACCCCATTGCTATGCTCTAATTCTTAGCCATGAAGTCCTACAAAAATAAACCTAAGCTTTTACAGTAACGTAATACAGAACTAAAACCTTTATACCTACTTAAAGGGATTTAGTTACCAAGGTGCTTATGTTCACCACAATGCCCTGTCAGAGGGAACATGCTTCTACTAAAGGTCTCATGCAACAAATTTATATTCCCACCCTCCCCTCCACCTACCAGTAAAACAAAAACATGGAACTATTTACAACTGAGAAGAAATATGCTCTCGGTCAATCGACCTCGCAAAAAAAAAAAAAAAGACTGGCTCATTTCCAGGTGGATGAGACACCGAACAGTGTTCGGCCCGAGTCCACCACTGACTGGCCCGGGTCAGGGACTGGCAAAGACAGGGGCTTGTCCTGGGTGTTCACCCCCCAACCCCGATTCCTACAGAACCACGCTCCAAGTGACAGCTCACCACAGGAGCCCCCCACCCCAACCCCACCAGCCCCTACCTTGACATTGCCCCTTGGGATATCAGGGTCATCTGCTTTGCTTAAACAACATGATCCGTGGGACACCGCACTTTTCCCTGCCCTAGGCCCACCCACCCCCACATGCCCCCGTGCTGGCCGTGCCCGGCTCCTGGGCCCCACCTGTGGCAGTGGGGGTGCCAGGCCAACAGCACCCGCGGCCAGTTGAGTTACAGAGATGCATTTGGCTGCTGCATTTGCCAAATGAAATTTGGTTCCACCTTAAAGTCAAAGCTGTCCAAGAAAGGTCACAAAATGAGGATCACGCTTTTGCTCCAGAACCTTTCTGCAGAACACCAAAACCTTACAATCAGGCTGTGCACAACTAAAAAGGAAAAATAGGCTAGGACACCTCAAAGCGGTTTCCCATGTACACTTCCCCAAATAAGAGGTTCTAACCCAGACCACATCCAAGTTCAGTCCAAAACTTAAGAAGTAGCATGGAACTTGCCAAACTCAGTAAACGAAGTGACCATGTCTCTCCCAGTAAGTGCAGCGTTCTCCATTGTCCTCATAGACACGGCCTGGCACCCGTGCCGCTTCAGCAAGAGCCTTCAAGAAGACATGACACCTGGTTAGTGTCTCACCGGGCAGCTCCCCAGCCCAAGCCCAGCACATCCTGGCGTCCAATGAAGAATGTGCTACTCAACCTTCCCCCGACCCCAAGTCAGCCAACACAACTTGAGGTTATTGCTTTTGTCCACACTGGGGGTCGGGAGGCAGCTCCAGGTCCCACCTGCAGCTCACGTCCAGCCCCCAAGGGGCACACGTGATCCCTCGACCTAGTTAAAGATGCAGACTTGGGGGCACTGCAGGGCCGGGCTGGGGCTAGCCCCAGCTTGTAATCATCTCTCCTGATTGACCACACTAGAGGAGGAAACACCCCACCCTTCTGTGCCTGGACCCTCACTCTGACAACCTGGGGCCTGAGTCCTACTGTCCCTGAGACCCCCCAAGTGATTAAAGATTACGGGGCCCAGTCTGGCCACGATGCTAAAGGATCACGAAGCCCCCTCACTTACCTTTGGCTGCCTCGTTACACCCTGCCGGTCCCAGCTCTGTGGGAAGTCGGGTTACGGCGGGTTGCACCGTTGCCCCTGCCCCCTCGAAATCCACCCCGGAAACTACGGCCTCGGAGGAACCTCCCTGACACTCCGAACGTCTCCGTGTTGAGCTTCCTCTCCTCAGCCCACGTCGTCCGCCTGGAACTGAACCACAAACAAAGAACGTGAAACTGACTGCAGCAGGCAGCTCCTCACACAGCCTGGGGAGGAAAGAGGACAGATGGTGACTCATCACTGGAGCCATGGGGGGCGTGGGGGTGGAGCCGGAGCCTCTGCACTGCAAGGGTTCCCAGGCTTGTTTCCCACTGGACAGGTCTCTCACACCTGCAACCTCTTAAGGCCAGCACAAGGCTGCTGTGTGCTCAGGGGGAGGGGAGACAAGAGCCTCTCCTTTCCTTTCTGCTGCACCCCCAGTGCCCACTACTCTACTTGAATAATGAAGGGACCTGAGTGTCCACACCATGCTCATCCTGCAGACTCCATTTACTGTCTAGCATGTTCCTGGGCAGTACCTAGGCATCAGCTGTTGGGTACTAAAAACAAAGCACATACGAGTTCCCGGCCTCAAGCCATCAGGTTTAAGAAAACTGTGGACACCCTTGCCAGCTGCCTAGGTGGCAAGGGCCTCAAGCCAGCAAGGGCAGACCAGGAAGCAGGCCCAGGCGAGGGGGTACAGAACTGAACATCAGCAGCACCAGCAGGGAACACTTTCCACCCCCACCTTGATGGGGAAAGGGCAGCTGAGCAAAGAGGAGCCTGGACCTGGGTCAGATCACTCTAGCACCAGTGACCGCCTGGGCCCCCAGGAGCCCACTTACTGCTGGCGCCACTGGGGCTACTGTATGCATTATGGTAAAACTGTGAATGGGGGCCCGAGAGATCTGCTCTGAACCTGAGATCTGGGTTTGGTCTCCATGGGAGCATGCCCCAGTCTCAAGAGCACAGGTACACCATCTCCACACCAGCTCCCCGAGGCCTTGCCTGGTCCCTCAGCCCCCCAACCTGGTTTTGAGTTCAGAGGAGATGTTGTCAAAGAAGGACTTGGACTTGTCATAGTAGCAGTTGGGCCCCAAGTGGTCCTCCTCAGCAGGGGCCTCGTCACTCTGGGTCACCACAGCCAGGTCCTTCTCTTCCCCTTTCTCAGCTTTGTCATCTGCACAGAGAAGCGGAGCACTGAGATGCCAGGGAGCAAACCAAGCCCCTTCTGCCGGGACAGGTCCCCACTGCACCACTCTGGCTGACTGAGGCTTTGGGAAACGCCCGGGAGTATTCTGCACTGAGTGAAAGCTCTTCTGTTCCTCAGGGCTGGTCTCTTTCATCCCACTCTGTCCCAGGCCCTGAAGTCTGCTCTTGTCCCCGCTCCAGACTCCTCTCCTTGCCAGAATTCCTTATATGACAGGCACGCTTTCCCACTGACCACCATTCCCAGCTGCCCCCCACCCCCAGCTGTCTTTCCTTGACCCACTCTATGGACACTCCTGTGGGGAGGGCAAATTTTCAGACCTTTAAAATTCAGTTTCTTCTTAAATTCCTTGTCCAGCTCTTCTCGGTTGAACTGGGCATTTGCACTCTCAAAATCAAAGTCACCTTCAAACTTGATTGTGTTTTCCTTGATGTTAGTTGGACGGCTTTGCCCTCTGGAGCGGTTCCTTGTTCGTCTGTTCCCTGTGAGAAGAAAGGGTGGCCTTGGCTGGTAAGCCACTAACCCAACATTGCTCAGTGTGAAACAGTAGACCAAGAGGGACAGGATACATGGAAGCCACCGCTGAACCCAGCCCCCTTAAACTGTCGCCCACGGGAAGCAGGCAGGAGCAGCGAGCAGAGCAAGGGCCCCAGAACTCTTAAGTGGTGACCGCTGTTACCTGAGCGCCGCCTCTGAGGCCTTCTGTTCTCGTCATTCACCTGCCCTTGCGTTTGCACAGCTGCTGGCTGAGTGACATCTAAGGCGCAAAAGGGAAGAGTTTAAGGCCAGCCCCCGCAGAAGCAGAGCCCAGCAAGGGACGTGGGCGGCATCCCCAGGGAACACGTGGCAAGAGGCTGCCCTGCAAAGCCTATAGGGCTTGTGGGGTGTGGGGTCAGGGGGCCTAGTTAAAAAAAGAGACCCCCCCCCCCCGGAAGCGCTGTGCCTATGAGAACATGAATAAAGACCAGGCGAGAGAGCAGTTAAGTACCAGTGGTAGCCTTGCTGCTGGGTGGGGCCGGGCGCCCGTTGAGCTGCATGCCCACGGTGCCCTTGCCAGGTAACAGCTTCTTGGAGTTCAAGTTATCAAGAGATCCAGTCTGGACGGCCTGCTCCACCATGGGGCTCTTGCCAACTGAGACAGACGGAAAGCTGGCTCCTGAATTGAGGAGAAGAGGATTTAAAAATGGAGAAAAGGAGCAAGCCTCACACCCCGCACCCCGATACTTGTCTCCCAGATGGTGAGTGAGGCAGGAGAGGAAGGCAACCGCCTTGAGAAATTCTACCAAACGCAGCACAGCCCCGACCTGTACCATCCCCTGCATTGAGTCTAGGCAGCAACAAAGCCAGCAGGCTCCCCTAGTTAGGGCACCCCGAGGAGGGAAACCCTTACCACCGTGAACACCTCTCTAGTGCCTTAGAAAACACTTCCCCCAAACCACATAAGCTCTAACCCCGTGGAGGCTTGACAGTCCTGAGATGCTGGTGAATTCACGGTCTGAGAATGTGTTTCACTCTGGGCCCTGCTGGACAAGAACCATCTCAGTCTGGCATCTTCCACAAAATGCAGTGGTCAGCCTTTGAAGTTAAAAATGCTAGAACACGGTCATTTTTGCTTAAGGCACAATAAAATCAAAAAGGATGAAGCGATGAGAGCTGACTACAGAGAAGTGACAGCCTGCGCTCCTCCCGTGAAGGCTCCTCGTAAGAGCCCAGGGTTCCCAGGCTGCCCTTGGAGCAGGCACTGCAGGAGTCTTTCCCCACCCCGAGGCATCCTCAGGCCTGAGGGCAAAAGAGAAGCCCTGGAAGCCAATCTTGGCAGAATTCCCAGCTCGAAGGAGGGGCTCAGCCACAAGAGGAGGCCAGAGGGGAGGTCAGGCTGTCTCCCCTCCTGCGTTCCTGTGGGCACTGTTCAACAGATGGCTGAAGACTAGGTGGAGGCGCACAGACTTCTGGGACAGAATGAGCCCTAACTGTGGAGTAGCCATGTTTGGAGGAGCAGCCCAGCACACACGAGCACAGGACAGTCTACCTTCTGCTCCACACACAACAGAAACGACTGTCAGAAATTCCTGGTAAAGATCAGAAGTACTCAGAAGCCAGGCCCTACACACAGGTACTTTTTTTCATTTTGGCCACACCACAAAGCATGCAGGATCTTAGTTTCCTGACCAGGGATCGAACCTGTGCCTCCTTCAGGGGAAGCATGAATTCTTAACCAATGGACTACCAGGGAAGTCCCCACACTGGTACTTCTAAGTGTTCTCTGTGGTGGCATTAATTAACCTAGACCACTTCCTCTGACAATCTTGTCACTGAGCACGGCCTTCCCGCAACAAGACACAGCTGTGTCCTACCCACCCTGTAACCAGACTGGGCAAGAACCTTGGGCTTGTTTGCCTTTCACAAAAACAGACCAGTCAAACTATCTTGCCCTTAGAGCAGTTCTAAGTAAAGAGCCCTAAGAACCACCAACTATCTCAGGCAATTTTTAAGTGGGGAAAAACCATCACTACAGCCATAGCTCAGATCCTCTGGCATCCATGCAGGAAAGCAACACAAGCAGGTTAACAGACTGACAGTAGTTGTGGGCTGTAACGGAAGCCCCAGGCACCATTGTGGACCGAGTCTCTGCAGTGGTGAGGGCGGCACACAGTGCTCTTGTGTCAGATTGCTGGTGAAAGGAGAAGGCCCAGAAAGGTCAAGAAACTCCCCCAAGTGCAGGCACCCGGCAGACAGGTTGCACAAACCAGTGTTAATAAGCCAGGGATCAGGCCCACTGTTCACCTGGTCCACAGCTCAGGTTGGCCACCCAATTTTAATGGTGCTTCTTTCCCCAAAGATAGCTGAGGCCCCAGATTCCTCATGTCCTGGGTGGTGAGCAAAGGGCCACACGGATCCCAGAGCAGCAGGCGATCGCCCTGCAGTCTTCCCCACCAGAAACCCCAGAAAAGGGCCTTCTGAGCAGAGGTAATTACGCTATAGGTGAAAACAGGCCCTGAACTCAGGACAAGTGAACAAAGTGCACTGCCAGTTCTTTCTAATCAGTCATTTAAAACTGTGGGAGTCATTACTCCAGGATCGCGTGCAGAACCACACAGAAGCACTTGAACTAATCCATGGGCTCAGCAAGTTTATTTGCTACAGCTACTGTCATTCTGGGCTACTGGTTTACCCCTCGCTCTTAGCTCGCAACACGGCATGCAGTTTTCCAAAACTGCTGTTACCCTTGGAAGTGAGCTGGTGTGGCTCTGAGGACATGTCAAGCTCTGAAACAGGTTGTGGAGATGGAGAAGAACTAGGGCTGGAAGCCGCGGCTGAGGCTGGAGGGCTTACCAACTTCTCTAAAAGAAGATAAAGGAGACAAGAGCAAACAAGAAAGCACACAGGTGAGTAAGGAGAGACTCTGCTCGCACCCAGCAGGCTCTTTCACGGGGCACTTTGATCACACAAGCCTCATCTAGGAAAAGGGAGCCAGGTGAGAAGGGCTCCTGCACTGTGGGAGCAGTGGTCAAGACAGCAGGATTCTTACAAGCATGACTCATGAGCGAAGTAAGCAATGCCTGCAACTCTGTGGTCTGAATACACTGCAAACCTATGGCCAGGTAACCCTCAGTCTATGCGTGTAGAGGAGAATTTACTGAGCCCTGGGGGAAATTTCACTTTTGAGCAAAGCACTGACAGGAGAATGATAAAAGGATAGAATAGGTGGGTGTTGCATTTAACTTTTATATTTATAGGCTGACAAATGTGTAAGTGGTTAGAACTCATCTGTAATTACACATATCAGTTATTTCTTCCTTGAAGCAGACGTACCACAACTTCCACCCAGACACAGGCTATTTTAAAGGAATTCTGATTCGATTCATCTGTTTCAAAACTCATACTGCTGCCTCTCACTCATTTGAGGAATTACTAATTTCTCACTAGCTGAAGGGGCACTGAGAAAGATACATTACGCAGTATGCACTACAATCTGGATGTGACAAGAATACAGTGTCCCCACCACCAGGGTCTGTGCCCATCTCCTGGATGTCACAGCACAGGCAGTTCATAGGTGGCAAAGGTTACTCACCTAAACCCAAGGAAGCGGCATACTGCTGGCTAAGCAGGGAGCTGGCGGCCAGCTGGCTGTAGGGCGGCATCCCTCGGAAGGGGCTGTAAGGCACGTGTGGCTGGAAGGAGGAGGCCGAGCCCGAGCCCAGGGAAGACTGAGCAACGAGACACACAGGTGAGAGCAGCGCAAGGCCTCCTGTCACCCTGCCTGGAGAGCGCCGTGCAGCCCAGCAAAGGCAGCCAGGCTGTCGGCCTGTGTTCGCAGAGGCTGAAGCGGCACCAAGGCACATGAGCCTCCAAGATGGTCTCAGGGAGCTCAGAACTGCCCTTTCCATACTTTATCCCCAGCTACACCAGTCTACGAAATTCTAACATGATCTTCTCCTAACACTATGAACCCCTCTAATGGCCCTCCCCCCGCCTATGACTAGAAACTCAGAGGACCAGGGGCATCGACTAGGCCCTTCCCCCAACATTCAGGGGCCCGGCTGTGCCACTAGGGAACTGTCTTCACGCATCTCCTCTCTGGCTCCCCACCTTCAGGTAGACTGATGCCTGGGCCCAGCTGTCTCTCAAGGACTTGCTCAGGTACTTCCTTCTTGTCAGCTTCCTAGGGACACTCATTCCAAACCTTTCCAAAGTCTGGCCTGGGGCTTCTTTACGGGCTCCACAAAGCCCAGAGTGCAAGCTCCTACCTCCCAGGGGGCACGCTCAGCCCCAGAGCCTCCTGCAGTGTGAACCCCAACAGAGTCAGTGACTGTCGAAGTTTACAAGTCAAGAAAGTATCAGCCTGGGCTCCCTAGTAATCCAGGGCAAATGCCCTAACGCAGCAGGCAGGCATGTGGTGTGAGACCTGCAACGTCAATGTTCCGCAACTCTTGAATACAACGCCTGGACAGTGTGGAAAGAGCGAGTTCTATTGACCCAAGTCCCTCCAAGCATCTCTGCTGCTCATAGCACGCCACTGGGGCTCCAGGCTTACCCAAGCTGACAATAAGGACAAGCCCCCCAGGTGCATATCAGTAATTTCCCCTAGAAGCATCTCGCCCCAACCCCTCCCAGCACACCCGCCTCCCTCTTCAGTACACCCCACTGTGTGCTAGAGGAGGTTAAGACCTCCCACAGAACACCAACCGCCTAGACAAAAATTCAACTACTTTTCATGAAAAGATCATTTTTTGAGTTGAGCACTCTGGCCAGATGACACCAAGTTCCACTTGGAAACCAGCACCTCTTAGAAACAATGTCCACAACAGAAACACAGCGAGGCACTTACTTGAACGATAGCAGGATCCTGAGGGAGCGTGTGCTGAGCTTTCGGAGGTTCACACACAGTAATATCTTTGATATCACTTCCCCGGAAGATGATGTACTCATAAATCTCCTCTCTAGGGGGGGCAGGCCTATCTGTGGGACGGTCTTCAGTACCAAAGGACCTCACTTAGGGGTTGAGAAAAAGAAGGGTTAATTTGCTGTCCTCAACCAAGTGCATTCAATCAGTCCCCTCCTAGGAGCCATCCACAGCACCCAGTTTCCATGTTTCAACTAATACCCACCCCCAATTATCAATGGAGAAGACGCCATTATCAACTGACAAGACCCCAGCTGTCGAAGCTCCAAAAAGTTCTAGGTCACAAAGGACAAGTAAAGATTCATGAAGCTCAATGTTCTCACTTTCAAATACAAGCCAGCACTCTCACAAAATGAGTCGTCTGGTTTGCAGAACCCCCGTTCACATCTGACTTAGCAGATTAAACGGCCCCAAAGCTGCTTTTTGATTGAAACTTCACAACACATCAGCCCTAGGGAGTCTGTTTTCAACTGAGAAAAGCCGTGGGTTGAGTGCTATCCCCACCCTTCTGTCCACAACCAGCCTAAGAGGAGCTGGTAGAGAAACAATGGGAGAGGGGGCGTCCCTGAACATGGACGCCCACCAGCAGTGTCACGGTCTCCTAGCGGAACTTCCTAGGGGGTTAACCCCTAATGGCAGGGTTCAAGGAGCCCAACCAAGTGTCTCCTCCTGGGATCTCTGAGGCACAGATGGGCTTGAGGCTGCCTCTAACTAATTTGAGCACACTGAGGACCAGGGACTACTCTGGGCCTCAGGTTTTCCAACCAGGGTCTCAGGCCAAACGTGGTCAAAAAGTACAAATAACTATAATCTTATAATACTAGTTAGTAATTAGTACTTATACTAACACAATACTAACAGTACTTGTATCAACACCTCCTGGAGCAACGCATCCATCCAAAAACTTAACAACTAGTCTTTAGAGGACCTATTCCCAGAGCTGGGAACTGACTGCGACCTAAAGGCCTGGGGCTCTAACACAGGAGCGTGGGCGCTGCGCCTTGACCCTTGAAGCCCAGCACAATGTCCTTAGCCTAACAAGACCCACCAACCACACGGGGCTTCTGTAGACCTGGCTGCACGCAGCACTTCTAGGAGGCAGGGGAACCACACTAATTACCTTCCCGGAGGATGAAGACAAAGGAACTTTGGGGCCACCTCCTGCCTCAACACACTCAGACTCTGGGCTCCAGCAGAGGCATAATGCAGCCATCTTTTCCCTAGTCTCCCAGGACTTCAGTGGGGTTACCAGCGCCCGCAGGGAGGGGTCTGTCACCAAAGGATAAACCCACACACCAAACGTCTGAATTAGAGTAGGAAGGCGCTTTCAAACAGAGCACCTAGCCGCAAACCGATGCTCTTATCCTGGCAAGAGAATCCATTAAGACGTGGTATTTGTTCAGGCTCAAGGCCCCAGCTGCTTAATAGGTTCCAGAAGGGCTTGCAGGAGTCGTTTTCTCACCCCCTGCCCCCACAGCGTCCCGGAGAGGCCCGGCGAGACTCGGGTCTGCCCGCCCCCCATCCCTCTCTTCCCCTCCCCTACCCCCAGGGACCAGGTTTTCTTGGCGCCCGCGGCCCCCTCGGCCCTAGGGCAGGCAACCCTAGCAACGCCGAGCCGCCACCTACAGAGGTGGGCTACGCCACCACGGAGAACGGGGGGCGGCGCCGCGGGAGCTGGACCCGCCCCCACCTCCCCACCCCAACTCCGGGCGGCGCGGGGCGGCAGCTCACAATTACACCGCCTCCGGGGCCGGGGGAGCCCATTGTGCGGGTCGAGCCCCGGCGCGCTGCAACGGGACAGGGGCGGAGGCCGGGGGCGCCCCGGGGGGCACGGACCGGATGCGGGGGCGCGCCGGGGGACGGGGGAGGGGCGCCCCGGGGGGTGAGGCGGGACTGGGGAAGGGGCGCGCTGGTGAGGTGGGGGTAGGGCGGGGGCGGGGGCCGGACGGTTGGGGCGGCCGCGGGGCGCTACCTTTGGCGAGCGCCACGGTGGAGTTGTCCGTGTCGATGGTGTAGAGGATGCCCTCGTAGCGGATCTGCGCCTTGGAGATGAGGCTGATCTTGCTGCCCAGGTACGGGGTGCCCGAGGAGCCGCTCATGGCGGCGGCCGCCCGGCCGGGCTTGGCCCGCTCACCTCCGCGCGGTCGCCTCGTCGCCCTCGCCTCGGCCTCAGCGCCGCCTCACCGCCGCGCGAGAGCCTGCGCGGGGACCAGCGAGCGAGCGGCGGCGGCGCGCGACCGGGGGCTCTGAGGGGAGCGCGGGGGAGGAGGGGCCACAGCAGCCACATCCGGGGCCTGCGCCGCCACGCCCCGCCCCCACACGCTGGTCGCCCATTGGCTCGCCTCGCCGGCCTCCCTTTAAATATGGCCATGCCGGCGGCCTAGGGGCGGGCCCGCGATCTGCGCCTGCGCAGCCAGCGCCACCAGCCCGGGCGGGCTTTCCCCTGCTTTCCGCCCCACTTCTCGGCTGGCTCCCAGCGGGCCCCGCGCAGGGTGGTAGCACGAGACGCGACTGGCAGGACTGGGGGAGGGGTGGGAATCGGCCGGGACGGAGCGCGCGTGCGCGGGAGGGGCGGGGCACACGTGTGGCGAAGGGGCGGGGCGCCAAGTTCTGCCTGCGGCGCGTGCTAATCTTCTCGCCACCCAGGGGCGGGGAGCCAGTGGATAGTGTTCCACGGCTCTGTTTCCTCTTTACAGCAGCTTGCCGGACATCTTTCCCCGGCCCTGGGCAGGAAGGCCAGCGTGCGCCTCAACTCTCCCGTTCCCCAGGGGCGAAGATTAGGGGCTCCCTTCCTCGGGGAGTGACGGGGGGGCCGAAGTCACTGACCAAGGAAGTGGGGGTCACTGCCCGTGGGGTGAAGGTGGGAGGCCGGGGAGGTCTCTTCCTTGAGGGTAGAAGGTAGGAAGCCAGGCCATAATCATTGCCTGCGAGGTGGAGGCGAAGGGTCGTGGGGGAGGGTCTCTTCCTCGGGCGGAAGAAGACAGGTGATCAAGGTCACTGCCTAGGAGGTTAGGGTGGAGGCTGCCCCTCGCGCGTGGGGCGCCGTAGTAACTGCGGGTAACGAGCGCTTCTGGCGTGTTGGCCGCTAAATATAACATGCTGAGCGCATCTTCTCCTTTAATCCCGCCCCTCCCCCTCTCCTGCGGTGGCGTTCCGTGTCCCTTAAAATAAATCCCAGCCGCGCCACCAGGGCCTCCGAGCCCCGCCTGACCTGGCCTGCTTGCCTCCTTGTCCGGCTCCGGCCGGAGGTCTCGCAGTGAACTGGGGAACGGGTCGCCCCTCCTGTTCGCCAGACCCCTCTTCCCTGCACAGCCCTGTACTCCATGGGTAGTTGCGTCTGCACTTGCTTTTTTTTTTTTTTTTTTTGCTTTGTCTCTCTCTTGACATCTAATCAGAGGCCAGTGTTGGGTCGTGTAAAAGCTTAATGAGTGGTGACCAGCATTTTATAAAAACGAAACAATGAGGTGAAGATCATCTCAGGGAGAGTGCTCTGGCTGTGGGAACCGTTTATTTCAGGTACATGTATTTAAGTGGGTACTTGACCAAGATGTAAATTGCGTTGCTTGCAGTAAGTGCCCAATGAAAACGTGAGAGCCACCGCTGTGAACCCCTTACCACACCATGCACATCAGCTCTGACTCCCCATTTTACAGAAGAAACCGAGCCCCGGTGTATGAGGATCACTCGCAGGTTGCAGATGCCACAGACTCCTGCCCTTGTGAACCCCCTAGTCCCACAGGCACCCTGCAACAGAACAGTATTGGGTTGGAGAAAAGGGAGCAGAGAAGAAGCAGAAGACAAGATGAAAAAGTCTTCAAAGTTTAACTGCCGAGATTTAGCTGTGCTTCTCTGCTCCTGGAAGTGTACTGGTGAGGTGACCCCTGGCTTAGCCCAGCTCCAGTAAGGTCTCCAGGCCTCGAGGCATCTGCCCATAGGGGTGACACAGGGTTCTCCCTCAGCACAGCACAGTCTTCCCCAGGGCGTGCCTGTGTGCTACAGTGCCCCCCCAGGTCTCCTGAGCGCCTCAGTGACCATCTGGCCTGGGGGCCCCTGTGCAGTTGATGCCCCTCCCGGCCACTATCCAGGTCCAGAACATGACTTGCCCAGGTCACAGGTTCTGTGGCTCACACATCTCACCACAGCTGTGTGTGCGCGGGGCAGGGGGGCAGGTGTGGGGGGTTGGGGGCTGCGTTCACCAGCAGGAGCCGACTCAGCCGTGGACAGGGGTGCTAGGTCATGAGCTCCAGGGTCAGGGCAGGGGCAGTGCCCGAGACCTCAGAGAAACGACTGGGCTCCCAGTGTGCAACCGGCTGGTTCCCGGAGGACGTCAGTCACTGCAAATGGCAGGGCAGGGCCTAAAAATACACGTGGCACACAGGTCCAGGAAGGCTGGTTGTGCTATCCATTCCTTGGCATCCTGCCCACAGTGGAGGGCACTTGCAAAAGGACTGAGAGGGCGAGGAGTTGTGTGGGGCCTACATGTATCTCAGGAGTCCATTAGTGTGGTCTGTTTCTCAAGTGAGGACACACCCCTCCAGCCCCACCACCTTAAATAGCATTCCACAGTTCCCACCTGCTCAGTCATCCCCAAGCCTTAGGCTCCCAAGCCTGGGGATGTAGTGCATGCTAGGTCGCTTCAGTGGTGTCTGACTCTGTGCGACCCTGTGGACTGTATCCTGCCAGGCTCTGTCCATGGGATTCTCCAGGCAGGAATACTGGAGTGGGTTGCTATTTCAGGGGATCTTCCCAACCCAGGGATCGAACCCACATCTTTTATGTCTTCTGCATTGGCAGGTGGGTTCTTTACCACTCGGGCTACCTGGGAAGCCTGGGATGTAGAGAGAGGAGCTTAGAACCCAGAAGACTCTGAGTAGATTGGACTCCCTACCTCAGTTTCTCCTTTTGCCAGATGGAAATGACAGCTGTCCTGCCCCTCTCACTGGGAGCCTGTGAGGACCCCAGAAAATAATGTTTGTGATGGGCTTTTGATAGGTGCTGGGGCTCTGCATGGGAGTGGGGGGCATGCAGAGGACCACAGAAGTGGCTGGCTAGGTTTCCACTGCACCCATGAGCCACACACTAAGCCCTGGTGTTTGGAGGAGAGTGTCCCTTATGAAGGGCTTCCCAGGTGGTGCTAGTGGTAAAGAACTGCCTGCCAATGCCCAAGAGATGCAGGTTTGATCCCTGGGTCAGGAAGATCCCCTGGAAAAGGGCGTGGCAACCCACTCCAGTATTCTTGCCTAGAGAATCCCAGGGACAGAGGAACCTGGCGGGCTACAGTCCATAGGATTGCAAAGAATCAGACACGACTGAAGAGACTCAGCATGCTCACACACATGTCCCTTACTAAGGACGAGTGTGAAGCTACACAGAACCCTGCCCAGGGTTCCATTGCCGCCTGTGTCCTGCAGCAGGTAAGGGGAAAGTTGCCATAGAAAGCCACTTTGTGACTGATAGGCAGCTGAGAAAGAATCCCTGGCCTGGCCACTGACCTCACAGGTATTATGGCTTAGTCTCAAAAGCAGAGACATTACTTTGCCGACTAAGGTCCGTCTAGTCAAGGCTATGGTTTTTCGAGTGGTCATGTATGGATGTGAGAGTTGGACTGTGAAGAAGGCTGAGCACCGAAGAATTGATGCTTTTGAACTGTGGTGTTGGAGAAGACTCTTGAGAGTCCCTTGGACTGCAGGGAGATCCAACCAGTCCATTCTGAAGGAGATCAGCCCTGGGATTTCTTTGGAAGGAATGATGCTAAAGCTGAAACTTAAGAGTTGACTCATTGGAAAAGGCTTTGATGCTGGGAGGGATTGGGGGCAGGAGAAGGGGACGACAGAGGATGAGATGGCTGGATGGCATCACTGACTCGATGGACGCGAGTCTGAGTGAACTCCGGGAGTTGGTGATGGACAGGGAGGCCTGGCGTGCTCATGGGGTCGCAAAGAGTCGACACGACTGAGCGACTGAACTGAACAGAGGGGCTTCCCTGGTGGTTCAGCGGTAAAGAAGCTACCTGCAATATAGGAGCCACAGGAGACACAAGTTCAATCCCTGGTTGGGATGATTCCCGTGAGGAGGTCATGGCAACCCACTCCATTATTCTTGCCTGGAGAATCCCATGCACAAAGGAGCCTTGAGGGCAGCAGTCCATGGAGTCACAGAGTCAGACAGGACTGAAGTGACTTAGCACGCATGTACATGGCTTAGTAGCAGCAAAACAGAACAGAAGAGTTGTTAGTAATAGATAGGTGGTCATAGATAAAGCAGGAATTGAGTCTATGGTCTGAAGCTGGGAACGTGCCAGCAAGGCAGGACCTTGCCTGTCCCCTCCTCTCCAGGACCTGATGCACGCATGGGAAGGGTAGATGTTCACCCTCTGAGAGGGAGACATTGCCCAGAGAGAGTGAGGAGCCAGGAGGGGGCTGAGGAGTTACAGGTGGGCTGGGTTGGGGGCAGGGGGCTGGCTTTGGGAGTTTTCCGGTCTTACTGGGAGTCTTCCAGGCAGTCTTCCAGTGGCTGGGAGGCCCTGGACAGGTGTGCTCAGGGCATCTGTGGTCTGGGAGTAAAGACAAGAGGAGCAGGGTTGATCCTGCACAGCCAGGGGTTCTCCTCAAGTTCTCATCTCTGTGAATCCAGTGGAAGTGCATTCCCTGCCCCGGAGCCTGCAGGGCTGTTTTCCCTGGAGGCTCCCAGAGCTCTGGTGGGTTGAGGTTCATTCATTTTTGGACCCCCCTGCCCTCCTTTCCCTTCTCCTTCATCCCTCCCTTCCTCTTCCTTCTCCCTCTCCTTCCCTCCCCCTGCCCCTTCCCCATCTCCTCTCCTCCTCTTGCAGCCCACCACCTACCCAGCTGAGTCTCCTGGTGATGAGGTATGCTGTGGGGAGTAAACAGAAGTGTATTTGGGGACTTCCCTTGTGGTCCAGTGGCTAAGATGCTGTGCTCCCAATGCAGGAGGCAGAGGTTCAATTCCTGGTTAAGGAATTATATTCCACAAGCTGCAACTTAGAGTTCACATAACCCAGTGAAGGTTGAAGATCCCTCCTGCTGCAAAGACTCAGTGCAGCCAAACACTGTGTTAAGAAGCAGACCTTGCTAAGCAGCCTTGGCCCGCCTTTCTAGGTCCAGCTGGGTGGAACAGTGAGCAGAGTTGAGACCCTGGCAGATCCAGACACTTGGTCCCTGAGTATCAAGGGGCTTCCCTGGTGGCCCAGTGGTTGGGAGTCCACCTGCCAGTGCAGGAGACATGGATTTGATTCCTGGTCTGAGAGGATTCAACATGCCTCAGAGCAACTAAGCCCGTGTGGCACAGCTGCTGAAGCCTGCGTGCCTGGAGCCTCTTCTCGGTCACAAGAGAAGCCCTTGTGCACTGCAACTAAAAAAAAAGCGCGCACAAAGCAATGAAAACTCAGTGCAACCAAAAATAAATCTAAAAAAAAAAAAAAAAAAAGACAGCAAACGAGAAAAAGTAAAGAGCCCAGGAACAACTTAGGCGGCACATCCCGGGATCCCTTAGCCACTCTCACCACCCAGGGCTGGTCAGGCAGACCTGGCTGTGTTCTCCTAACCTCTCCGACTCCAGCATTCTAGAGAAAAGTGGGGACCAGGTTGTGGCTCATGTTCTGAGGATGGAAAGTGTGAGCACCAGGCTAGCAAGCAGGAGGGACCCTCGTAACTCCTCATCCTGGGTCACCCCTGTCTGCTTGCATGCTCAGAGCCTCCCTGAGAAGGGTGATAGGAAGAGTCATTAGGGACCAGGGCCCACCATGCACACAGGGAGGGTGGAAGGAGGTTGAGGTCCCTGGGCCCCCTGCATCAGCAGCTGGGCCCACCCTACTCATCCCACAAGGCCTCCCCCACCCCTTCCATACACCTGGGCTCCCTCACAACCTCAAGGAAGAAGAGGTGTCCAGGCTGGAGAAGTCAGTGGTGAGCATTTGACTCCTGAGAGTAGGGTGGGAGGAAGACAGGTTTCAGAGTGGAGAAGGAACTTTCCCAGAAGCAGAGCCCTGGGGCACCATTCCTGGTGCCTCCCACCTCACCTCCTTCCTTGAGCCCTGGGCATCTCCTGCCCACATTCTTCTGGGGTAGTGAGCCACCGGCCACAGTGATGGGCAGGCCCACAGTTCAGGTGACCTGTCCCCACCCACTAAGAGCCCCCATGCCAGGCTCTGGGTCCAGCGCAGGTTTGGCACGAGGCACATGCAAAATTGCTGTTTGTCCGGCTCAGCTTGTAGGGAGCCTGCCAGTGCTCCATGCCAGCCACCCAGCCCTGGCCTCCTGGTGGTTCCCAAGGGGAGCTCAGAAAAGGGATGTGGGCAGTGGGGCAGGGGGCTGTAGGGAGGGTCCCCTGTGTTCCCCTGAGCACATGGCAAGGGTTGTTTTTATTTATCAGTAGGTCTCTAAGAGCCCAACGGTGATGCATGTGTCTGCTAGCAGCAGGTGCTCTGGAGCGATCTCACAGCAGAGCTGGTGACTGGCTGGCAGGAGATTGGGTCAGTCTGGGCACCACACATAAGCAGACCATGGTCGCATAGACGGGGCCGTGAGAGAAAGAGACTTAAAGAACCCACGCTCTGATCCCCTGTATGGAGTCACAGGCCTGCACGATGCACACAGGCTGTTGGAGGTCAGGATGGGGTCCCCCAGCCTGGGGGTTGCCTAATGATGATGAACCCAGCCTGGGCTAGATGCTCAGCCAGGGTCACACGGCTAGTGAGTGGCTGGGCTGGGATTCCGATCTGAGCGTCCGGCCTCTGAATGTACACCCTGCCTCCTGGCTTCCCTGTTCAGCCCCCCGGGGAGAGACCAGGTGCCCTCTCCTCACTCAAGGAACCCTCGCTGTGCCTGTGCCCAGGGCAGGCTGGCCTGAGCTGAAGCTTGGCAGCGGGTGGGGGAGCATTCCTTCATCTTCCCTCTCTTGACTCCATGCAGAGAGTGCAGGATGCCGTCCCAGGATGTTGCCACAGTAACCCAGAGACCTCCCTGGAGCATCCTAGAATGTGAACACCCCATCAGCTCCAAGGCTGGACGCCTGCTTTTCTTTGCACCTGCTGATGATACAGGAATGCAGGCCTGACACAACCGCAGCTCCAGGAATGAAGTCGTGTAAATAAGCAATAGAGGGCTTCCCAGGTGGCTCAGTGGTAAAGAATCCACCTGCCAACAGAGAGGATGGGGGTGGGGTTTGATTCCTGGGCTGGAAGATCCCCTGGAGAAGGGAATGGCAATCTACTCCAGTATTCTTGCCTGGAGAATCCCACGGACAGAGGTGCCTGGCAGGTTAGAGTCCATGGGGTTGCCAAGAGTTAGACTAGATAGAGCAACTGAGCACACGTGCAGAGACGGTCCAGCCCCTGAAGCCTGTGGCCACTGCAGTGCTTGGGAGCCAAGCCGAGGGCTTCTTGGCTGTGTGCTGACACCCTTACCCAGCGAGAGGCTGGAGTGTGGATGGGGAGCATCCTGCCGGGCCCATGGGTACTTTGGCTCGTGAAGGTCCAGTTTGTTAACACTACAAACCTTCTCTTCTGTGGCTGCCCGAAGCTCCCTGAACACAAAGGCTCGGCAGCAAGAAGTCACATTTGTAGAGAGCCTGGGCCCTGAGGCAGACACTCACTGTAATGCACAAGAGCCAGGCAGGCAGGCGTGTGGTGGGAGGGGCAGCCTGTGGGCCGGACTGAGGAGGAGGCTCTCATCCAGGAAGATGCCTCCACCCAGAGCTGCTTCTGGGTTTTCCAGGAGGTCCCAGCAGCTGGATGGGGTGTGTGGTGCCAAAAACACACCCCCATGGCTTGAGTTGCTCACACAAGCCACTGCAGACGTCCACGAGTGTATATTTGTCTTTCCCAAGCAGCAAGCATGAGAACCGTGCCTTGGGAGTCTCCCTGGGTTCAGGGAAGTGTTTTCACAAATAGTGTTCACCAGGCTCCCTGGAGCCTCAGGGCCAGCAGTCCAGAGTCTGGTCTCTCTCCACACTGGGCTGTACTGAACTCACATCTATTTATTCATTTCTTTGTTTAGCAACATTATTGAGGTATTATTTACACACCATAATATTCACCCATTTAAGGTGTTCAGTTCAGAGATGTTTAGTATAGTCACAGAGTGGTGCAGCCATCACCACTATATAATTCCAGAACATTCCAAACCTCCAAACTGGGGTTTCCCTGGTGGTCCAGTGGTTAGGATGCTGAGCTTCCACTCCAGGGGCAGGGGTTCGATCTCTGGTCAGTGAAGCCCTCATGCTGTGAGGTGCAGCCAAAGGGAAAAAAGAAAGGTCAACACAGCCGCCCCAAACTCTGTAGCCATTAGGATCCACTTCCCACTGCACTGTCCCCCACAAGGTGCAGGCAATCATTGTGGATTTGCCTGTTCTGGACATTTCCCATCCATGGAATCATATACTGTGTAGATTTCTGTGACTGGTTGCTTTCACTATGCAAACGTTTATAAGTGTTTTCAAGGTTCATCCAGGTTGCAGTGTGTATGAGTATTTATTTATTTCTGTAACTGAATAACATTTTGTTGTAGGACAGTGCTTACGTGTTCATCCAGTTGATGGATATTTGGCTTGTGTCCACCTTTGAGCTACTGTGAATAATGCTGCTATAAACACTGTCTACAGGGCTTTGTGTGGACATATGTTTTAATTTCCCGTGGTATATACCTCAGTAGAATTGCCTGCTCATATGGTGAGTCTATGTTTAACATTGTGAGAAACCACCAGACGGTTTTCCAAAGTGGCTGCACATCTTTCTGTTCCCACAGCAACGTGTGAGGGCAGCCGGTCCTTGTCTGATGCTATCTGGGGACAGGGTGTCCATGTCTCAGCAGGGCTATTCCTTCCATTTGGGGATGAAAGGCAGTTCCCTGCTCAGATGAGCGCCCCAGCACTGGGTGTCCACCCCTTTGTTAGCAGTCGCCGAAGGGGCAGATTCATGCTCAGATGGGCAGGACAGATAGAGGTTTCTTTTAGGACGGGCCTTGGGAGGGGACTGACAGCCTGCTCCTGGGAGAGCTGCCCTGGGGTTGCTGTGTATACAGCCCGCCTTTCATCCCAGTCAGTCAGGTAGCACATGAATGATAGGCCTTTGGCCCAGAGCCCCCAGACCTTACAGCTCCAGGTCTTCAGGCCTGTGGGTCATCATCCCGACCTTGGATACAAGCAGACCTCAGAGGTATTGTGGGTTCTTTGCCATGCCACTGGAATAAAGCGGACATCAGAATACAGGGAGTTGTGAATTTTTTTTGGTTTCCTAAAACTTATGTTTAGGGACTTTTCAGGACTGATGCTGAAGCTCCAATACTCTGGCCACCTGATGCAAAGAGGCAACTCATAACACTGGGAGATAACAAAGGACAGGGAAGCCTGGCGTGCTGCAGTCCATGGGGTCACAAAGAGTTGAACATGACTCAGTGACTGAGTAACAACTGGTAGTCTAGCAGCTAAGACTCCATGCTCCCAGTGCAGGGGGCCTAGGTTTGATCCTTGGCCAGGGAACTAGATCCCACATGCCACAACTAAGACCTGGTGTTGCCAAATAAATAATTTAAAAGTTATGTTTACACTATAGTCTATGAAGGGTGTAATAGCATGATGTCTAAAGTGAAAGTGAAAGTGAAGTCGTTCAGTCGTGTCCAACTTTTTGCTACCCCATGAACTGTAGCCTACCAGGCTCCTACATCCATGGGATTTTCCAGGCAAGAGTACTGGAGTGGGTTGCCATTTCCTTCTCCAGGAGATCTTCCCAACCCAGGGATCGAAACCAGGTCTCCCACATTGCAAGCAGACGCTTTACCGTCTGAGCCACCAGAGAAGCTGGTGTCTAAAGGATAATGCATATACCTAATTTTAAAATAATGCTGTTGCAAAAATGGTGCTGATAGACTTGCTAGATGCAGGGTTTCCACAAAACTTCAGTTGGTGAAAAACGCAGTATCTGTGAAGTGCAATAAATCGAAGCATAATTAAACAAGGTATGCTTGCAGGATGCAGACTGTGCATTCTGATTTCTGCAGAGAAATGTAAGGTCCATGGAGCAAACACTTTGAAGGAGTGCTCAGAAAAAAGGACAGCAGCTGAAGTTCACATTTACTGAGTGTGTGCTGGCCAGTGTACGAAGCAGTCTCCATCTACACGTTTGATGTTCGAAGCAGTGCTCTGGGGGGTGGAGTGCTCTACAATTATCCCATTTCATAGACAGGAGAGCGAGGATGAGGGCAGTTAGGGAATGTACCTACCATTCTAGCTATGTGTTAGTTGCTCAGTCCAACTCTTTGTGACCCCATGGATTGTAACCCACCAGACTCCTCTGTCCATGGGATTGTCCAGGCAAGAATACTGGAGTGGGTTGCCATTCCCTTCTCCAGGGGATCTTCCTGACCCAGGGCTGGAACCTGAGTCTCCTACATTGCAGGCAGATTCTTGCTGAGTCAGGTGCAAACCCCAAACATTTGCTGAGTGAATAAACCAACCCTCCCAGGTCATCCTGCTTGTCATCACATAATGGCCAGGTGAGAGGGTCTCCGGGAAGCAGATGCTGAGATTCATGAGGGTTCAAAGGTTATGACTGGGGTAGGTAATGCCTCTTTGAGAGGAGAAGTGGAGGAAGTCGGCATAGGCTGGGACCTGACCAAGTCTCCCTGCTGAACAGAACTCTGGAGTGCAGGTGAGGAGTCCCGTGTGGGCAGAAGTGACCAGGCCCTAGGAACACAGCCTCACTCGGGGGCTGACTGCAGCCACTCTGAGAAAGGCACCACCTCCGTGAAATCTGAGGCAGACCCTAAGCCTCTAATTGCTGCGGGCAGTCCGCTGGCCCCAGTCCTATATGGGGCAGGGCGTCTCTTTGGGAAGGGAGATCTGTGTGACCACAGTCCACACTCTTGGGTGAACAAGTTCGCTCCCTGGCACACAGGGCTCCTCCAGGGGTTCTCCAGCCTCTCTTCCTGGGGATACTTGGATGAGAGAGGGAGGTGGATGTGCCCCCACTGGTCTCGACCCCTCAGCTGGTGCTCAGCCCCTCTGCTCTCCACTCTCCACTCTCCAGCCCACACCCTCCTCATTGTCACCTCTGCAGATCTTAGGGGTCTTCCTCGGGGAGTAACCCTCACCCTCATTCCAGAGGGTCTGAGCCCGAGTTTCTGTTCCTTCTCATGTTGGGGGCGCTGCTCTGTCCATTCACGGTAATGGTCATGCAGGGAGCACCATGGTGCCAGGGACACCACTCCCCAGCCCGCAGACTTCACAATATATGTCAACCAAACCTTGCAGTCCCTTTTCTCCAGTATTGTCCCAGCTCCATTTGTGACTTACTTCTGGTTACAGTCCTGGAGGCCTGGAAAGCTTGTGGAACGGGCATCCGCTGTCTTGTGAGAGAGAGTTCCACATCACTGCTGGGGAGGGGGCCACATCTGCAGGCTCAGGTGGCAGAAGACCTCTGAGGAGTCAAATTCTGCATGCACACATTCAGGTCCCCACCCCCTTGGGGTCCCCAGAGTCCCAACCAGGGTCCTGATGTAGGCAGAACAGTCCTGCCTCGGGTGAGCACTCAACCATCTGAAGTACAGCCTCTCTGACCACTACGTTTGAACTTGAGTGTTTTCTGTTCTTGGACCTGAGATGGGGATTGCTTTGAAGTTGCTAATGAGATTGCTGGCCCTCACACTCTGTTCTCAATTATTTAACTGCCCCCAGCCTGTCATTATCACCTTAACGTCAATGTCTCTAAGTCAGCGACTTAGTTAAGGAAGGTTCCATTCATTATTTCCTCCCTCCTCCAGATGAGGCAGTGCAGCCCCCTCCACCAGCCTCTTTCCCAGCCCCTTTCCTCAAGCCATCCCTGGGGTAGGTGTCCACAGCTGGGCCCCGGGCCAGGGATAGGGTCCTTCTCATTGCCCCGACAGTGCGTGGTCCCATCCACAAGTCCACCCTGCTGCCTTCTTTCCTGGGCAGCTCCACTCCCAGTCCCAGCTTCTCCAGGAAGCAGACACTGAAATGGAGTTGGGAGTGCAAAGGTTTCTTGGAAAGAAATACCTGTAGAGGGGAAAAGGGAGGCAGCAGGGTTGGGCAGGAGGGACCACCAATGGTGATGTGCTAGCCCAGAGGGTGGCTTGGGAGCACTGGCCCGTTGTAGGAGTCCCACGCTGAGCAGGAATAGCTGGCAGGGGCTGGGATCACCTGAGAAGAGAGTGACTTGGGTTTGCAGCTAATGGCTGGAGGTTCGAGGTTGACCCTGCTCCTTGTAGCTGGGCTGTGGTTCTTTCCCAGAGGGCTGTGAGCAGTGCATCTCTGCACCTGCACAGAGAGGGTGTCAAGAATCCATCCCTTCCTGGGAAAACCCTCAGCATTGTCACTTTGGGCTAGCTTGTCAAGAGTAACATACTCCCTTTGGGAGACTGGCATGGTCCTGGCCGTTCTCTGTGAAATGCAGCCCCACCCAGATGTTTAGCATCTTTTCATGTTCTTATCGGTCTTTTGTATATTTCCTTTGGAGAAATGTCTATTCACATCATTTGCTTGTTTTAAAATTGGGTTATTTGTCTTTTTGTTATTGAGTTGTGATAGTTCTTTATATATTCTAGATACAATTCTCCTCTAAGTGTGATTTAAACTTTTTCTGTCATTTTTTCCCCATTTTCTTGTCTTTTGAAGTGCAAAAGTTTTAAATTTCGATGATATCAAATCTTTTTTTGCTGTTGTTGTTTGTACTTTTGCTGTCATATAAAAAAAAAATCACCTAATCCAAGGTCTATATGTGTACTTCGCTCTAAGAGTTTTAGTTTTTGCCCTTACATTTAGGTAGCTTAGATAGTAAAGAATCTGCTTGCAATGCAGGAGACTTGGGTTTGATCCCTGGGTCAGGAAGATCCCCTGGAGAAGGAAATGGCTACCCACTCCAGTATTCTTGCCTGGAGAATCCCATGGACAGAGGAGCCTGGTGGTGGGTTACAATCCATGGAGTCACAAAGAGTTGAACATGACCGAGCAACTAACACTTTCACTTTTTTTTTTTTTAGGTCTTTGATCAATTTTGAGTTAATTTTTGTGTCTAGGGTGAAAGAGGGGTCTAGTTTTATTCCTTTGCATTGCATGTGGTATGCAGTTTTCCCAGTACATTTGTTTAAAAGACTGTCATTTCCTCATTGAATTGTCATGGCACCCTTCTCAAAAATCATTCGATCGTTCATATGAGGGCTTATTTCTGGGCTCTCTTTTCTGCTCCATTGGTCTCTGTCTCTCCATACCCCAGTTCTGCTCTGTCTTGATTACTGTGGTTTTGTAATAAATTTGAAATTGGGAAGTGTGAGTCCTCCAACCTTGTTCTTCTTTTCCAAGATGGTTTTGGCTATTCTGGGTCTCTTGAATTTCCATATGAATTTAAGTATTCCTTTGTCAATTTCTGAAAAGAAGTCACCTGGGAGTTTGTTTGATAAGGATTGTATTGCATCAGAAATACCAATGGTATCAGGGCAATACAAATAAAAATCAGTTTGGGAGAGACTTCCCCGGTGGTCCAGTGGTTAAGGCTCTGTGTTTCCACTGCAGGGGACACAGGTACGATAGCTGGTTGGGGAACTAGGATCTTGCATGCTGCATGGCACAGCCTAAAAATTAATAAATACAATAAAAGATGCTGAGTGAAGGAAGACAGACACGAAGGAAGACATGTTTTGTATGATCCCATTTATGTGAGATGTCTAGACTAGGTAAATTCATAGGGAGAGAATCTGGATTAGTGGTTGCCAGAGGCTGAGGAAATAGGAGATGGGACTGACTGCTTACAGTTTTCCTTTGGGGTGAAGAAAATATTCTGGAACTGGGTAAGGGTGATGGTTGTACAACACTGTGAATGCATTAAATGCCACTAAATTTTACACTGTAACAGGTTGAAATAGTGAGTTTTATGTTATGTGAATTTTACCACAATAAAAAAAAATTAACCTTCACACACAAAATAAAACATTGGGAAAAGAGAGAAGTCTGTGTAATTCCACTGGCCTCAGGTCCCCAAGCTGGCTGCAGGAGTGAATGCTATGAGAACTCAGGTGGTGGTCACTTGGGGGAGGGGATCCTGGGAGGGGGGTCTCCGGGGTGGTGGGCACCGTTTTGCTCCTTGATCTGCTGCTGGTGATGTGGGCGTGTCAGTGCGAGAAGTCACTGAGTTGTGCTTTTTTTTTTTAAGTCTGTGTCTTTTTGTTCAAGCACAAGTTAAATGATGAAAAATCAAGCAGTGCTTCTCTTTTGCCTTTTTTTTTTTTTGCTTCTCTCTTTTTAATGATAGAAGAACAATACATCCATTCGAGAAAATGTGGAAACTCCAGAAAAAGCACAGAGGAGAAGGGAACCAACCTTGAGCTCCCTGCCACCTTTCCAGTCTTTTCGCAGACAGCCCTGGGGCTCCAGGGCAGCGGGCAGCACGGTAGCCGGAAACTGGTGAAAACCAGCCCTCTGTGGTTTCTGGCGGATGGATCAAGCCCACTTGGACCTGGTGAGCTGTGTCCAGAGTTGGGGGCAGGCCTTCTCTCCTGGTCTCCAGGTCATGTCTTTTAGGTTTAAGTTCCTGCTTTGATTCTTTCTCACACCCTCAGGTTCATCAGGAAGAGCCAATGGGGCGTCAGGCTCCTAATGAAAAGATTCGACCTTTTGCACTCAAGAGTTGGGCTACCTTTTTGCTTTATAAGCTTTAAAAAAAAACAGCATGTGGGTTCTTGGGGCAGGACATTCATTTTGCAAGTGGTTTCTGAATGCCACAGTCCATTTTGATAAAAAAATATGACTGGCGAAATAAATGCGTCATCATCGTTTAGTGGCTAAGTTGTGTCCAATTCTTTGTGACCCCGTGGACTGTAGCCCACCTGGCTCCTCTGACCATGGGATTTCCCAGGCATGAATACTGGAGTGGGTTGCCATTTCCTTCTCCAGGAGATCTTCCTGACCCAGGGATTGAACTCAGGTCTCCTGCATTGCATACAGATTCTTTACCATCTGAGCCACCACGGAAGCCCAGATAAATGCATATTGGCATGAATTTGGGAAACGCTTTAACGTGTGAGCCTCTCCCAAAGATGCAATTCGCTGGCTTGTTCTTGACCACTAACCTCATTCTGCATGTGCGACTCCCTTTTGTTCTTCCCAGAAAGGAGCCAGTGACTCATTTCGCTCATTCCCTGCTTTTAGGGAATCTGAGGGAAATGACGGGCATCCCAGACATCTTTTGTATGAAAGCAGCGGGTCTTAACCTCAGTGGGAAAAACCATCATTCGAATGATTTTTTTCAGAATGTAGGTGGCTGCATCCCACCCAAAGCCTGTGGACACACCCCCCAGAGAGAGGCTGGATGCACCTGAATGCACACCTGTGCAGGTGCATGCACCATGTGAGTCTGTGTGGGTGTTTGTTTTACCTTTTAAATGCTAAGTGTTTCATGCATATAAAAGACTGTATATATCACAATGCAGGGCTTCCCAGGTGGCCCTAGTGGTAAAGAACCAGCCTGCCAATGTAAGAGACTTAAGAGATATGGGGTTGATCCTTGGGTTAGGAAGACCCCCTGGAGGAGGGCATGGAAACTCACTCCAGTATTATTGCCTGGAAAATCCCCATGGACAGAGGATCCTGGAGGGCTATGGTCCATAGGGTCGCAAAGAGTTGGACACGACTGAAGCGACTTAGCACATATCACAATGCATCTTTTAACTAACAAGAAGTGAGCGCCCTTGTCCCCACCATCCAACCTAAGGAGTAGGGCAACATTAGCACCTCCAAGCCTGGGAACCTTTTTCGGTGGAAGGAATTTCACTCAATCCACCCCCTCCACCTTGCTGGGCTCCAGCCCCTGAGTCTGGGGTGTCTTTGGCTTCAATTCTTCAGGAATGAGGGGAGTGCTGCCTGGCCATGTAGGGCAGGGGTGGCAACTCAGGGTCCCTCTGCTCTGGACACTGTCAAGCAGGGCCCAACTTCCAGCACCAGGTCTGTACACTACAGTTGCTGGGCAATCACCACAAATTAGGGATTCCCCTTTAGGAAGATGGTTATTAAACACTCATGCTTGTGTGTGCTCACTCAGTTGTGTCCGACTCTTTGTAATTCATGGACTCTAGCCCACCAGGCTCCTCTGTCCATGACATTTTCCAGGCAAGAATACTACAGTGAGTTCAGTTCAGTTCAGTTCAGTCGCTCAGTCGTGTCCGACGCTTTGCGACCCCATGAATCGCAGCATGCCAGGCCTCCCTGTCCATCACCAACTCCCAGAGTTCCATCTCCAGTGGATCTTCCCGACCTAGGGACCAATGTGTCTCCTGCATTGGCAGGTGGGTTCTTTACCACTGAGGCAATACTCACCAACACCTAACTGAATGATTGATCCTTGGCTTCTAGAACCTTCAGGTTAGTTGGTATAGTAAAACCTACAAGTATAAAATAACTAGAGAATGTTGATGAGGTCACTTCCGGGTAGTTTATCCAAAAGAACTGAAAGCAGGGGCTTGAAGAGATATTTGCACACCTGTCTTCATAGCAGCATTATTCACAGTAGCTAGGAGATGGAAACAATGCAAGTGTCCACCAGAAATGGGGAGAAAGAAAGGGATTTGATGAGAGCAAATTGCTGTGTTGGGGACAGTCCTGGCCCGGGATTTAGGAACTTTGTGTTTGCTTCTATGTCTCCATTTCCTGGTGGCCTTAGGCAAGTCACTTGCCGTTGCTGGGCTGTGGGTTTCTGTCTCTCAGAGAATGAGGGGTATGTTTAAATCTTTCCAGCTTGGAAAGCTGAGTATGCAAAGCCTGACACATTTCCTCATTGACTTTCACTCAAGTGTGACATTTACAAAAAAACTCCACACGTCAACACATTCTCTCAAACCAAACATGCCGTGTAATGCCATTGAATGAGTGGACCGCCATTTGTTTATCCATTTCACTGGTGATGGAAATTTGGGTTGATTCCAGTTTGGGGTGAGTCCGAACAGTGCTGCTCAGACTGTTCTGGTTCTTCCACGGGACACACAGGACTTTCATCTATTGGGTGCAGGCGGAGACTTGCTGGGCCCCAGGCTGAATGCCTGCACAGCTTAAGCAGAAATTGCCAAACAATTTATAAGGTGGTTGAGCCAATTCCTACTGTCACTTGCAGATCCTCCTCCTCCTCGCCAACTAGATGGTGTCGGTCCTTTTCAGTATGGTCTTTCTGGCAGGTCTACAGTGGGTTTGGTTTGCATTTTCCTGGTGACCGATGAGGCTGGCCACTTTTTATATTCCAACCAGTCTTTTTATCCATCAGAAGTCCTATGCCTATTTCTCTGTATTGCACGTAACTTCTCCCACTCTGTGGGCTGCCTTTCCATTCTTTAATGGTGTCTTTTTTATAATTTACTTAGTGATTTGGGGTTGCACTGGGAGCGGGCTTTGTCTAGTTGTGCCGAATGGGGGTTACTCTTTGTTGCGGTGTGTGGGCTTCTCACTGTGGTGGCTTCTCTTGTTGCAGAATGCTGGCTCCAGAACGCCGACTCAGCAGTTGTGGTACACAGGCCTACTTGCTCGGAGGCATATGGGATCTTCCTGGGACCAGGGATCGAACCAGTGTTCCCTGCATTGCAAGGCGGACTCTTTAATCACTGGACCACTAGGAAAGCCCCTTCATGATGTCTTTTGATGAGAAGTTCTTAATGTAGTCCAATTGATCAACTTTTTTCCTTTATAATGTTCAGAACTTTTCATACTTATTTTTTAAAAAGACCTTCAACAAAATGAATGCCCTCGCAGTCCAGTGTTTAGCACTTGGTGCTTTTCCTGCTGTGATCCAAGTTCAACCCTGTTTGGGGAACTAAGGTCCCATAAGCTGCATACCACAGCCAAGAAACGGATGAAAACTTTACATGTTCTGAGGTTATAAGCCCGTTTCCTTCTATAAGGTTTATTATTTTACCTTTCACATTTAGCTCTTCAATTTACGTGGAATTGATTTTTCTGTATGGTGTGAGGTTTGTTTTTCACCCTTATGGGGAGCCATTGTCCCAGGGCCACTGGTGGAAAAGACCATCCTTTCTCCGCTTCAAGGCATTGTCCAATATGTCATGAGTATGTTGACTAAACACATCTGAATTGTTTTGAGGCCTCTGTATTCATCTGGCCTATTCATCTATTCTTGCACCAACCCCTCACTGTCTTAATTACTATCACAGTCATGATATCTGGTAGTGAAGGCCTTTTAGGGTTGTTCTTCAAGATTACCTTGGCTGTATTTGACTTTTTACATTTCCATATAAATTTTAGGGCTTCCCGGGTGGCACAGTGGTAAAGAATCTGCCTGCCAATGTAGGACAGATGGGTTCAGTCTGATTCAGGAATATCTCAGATGCCTTGGGGCAACTAAGCCTGTGCGCCACAACTACTGAGCCTGTGCTCTAGAGCCCATGCTCCGCAACAAGAGAAGCCACTGCGATGAGAAGCCCACACACCACAACTAGGGACAAGCCCTGGCTCGCCACAACTAGAGAAAAGTCCACGCAGGAATGAAGACCAGCATAGCCAAAAACAAACAAATAAATAAAATTATAAAAAAATTTGGAATTTGCATTTTTAAAGTAAGCATTATAAACTAAATTCCTGCTATGCATTGCTTATCTTGCAGCCCACACATTTTGATATGCTGTATTTTCAGTAAAATTCAGTTTGAAGTATTTTCAGATTTCCCTTGTGAATTTTTTTGACCCATGGGTTAGTTAGATATTTCCAAATATTTGGAATTTTCACCCTTTTGATATTGATTTTCTTATTCTTATTGTTTTTATTTTTTGGCCATGCCATGAGGCGTGTGGGATCTTAGTATCCCAACCAGGGATTGAAACCACACCGCCTGCATTGGAAGAGCAGTCTTAACCACTGGGCCACCACTGGGCCAGGGAAGTCCCTGTTATTGATTTTAATTCCAATATAAACAGAAAACATATTCTTGTATGATTTCAACCTTTTAAAATTTGTTGGGATTTGTTTTATGGCCCAGCATTTGGTTTACCTTGCTGAGTATACTATGTGCAGTAGAAAGGCATGTGTTGGATGTAGTGTTGGATAAATAGCACATCAAGACAGTTCTATTCCTAGGTTGGGAAGATCCCCTGGAGAAGGGAAAGGATACCTACTCTAGTATTCTGGTCTGGAGAATTCCATGACTATATAGTCTATGGGGTCGCAAAGAGTCAGACATGACTGAGCTACTTTCACTTTTACTTCACAAGACAGTTCAGTGTTGTTCAGATCACTAGTGTCCATCCTGAGATTTTTGCCCATTGATTCAATGGCTGTTATAATCTCCAACAATGGGGACTTCCCTGGTGGGACAGTGAAAAAGAATCTGCCTGCCAATGCAGGAGACATGGGTTTGATCCCTGGTCTGGGAAGATTCCACATGCCGGGGAGCAACTAAGCCCATGCAGCCCAACTATAGAGAGTGTGATCTAGAACTGGGGAGCTACGACTGCTGCAGCCCGTGCACCTGAAGCTTGTGTTCCCCAGGAGAAGCCCCTGCAGTGAGAAGCCGGTGCAAGACTCACTGCAATGGAAACAACAAAACTCCAACAATTACTGAATTATCTGTTTTTTGTTTAATTCTGTTAATTTTTGCTTCATATGTTTTGAAGCTATAAGGCACATCAATTATGATTTTTGTCTTCTTAATGAGTTAACCATTTTTCATTAGGGCAGTGTCTCTTTTTATCTCTGACAAGCACTGTGTTGAGGTCCATTTTATCTGATGTTAATACAGCCTCTCTAGCCTTGTTAACCTGTTAGCATGATACATTTTTCTGAAGTGTCTCTCAAAAATAGCATATGGCTGAGTCTCCCTTTTCTATCTTTTTAATTGAAGTGCTTAATGCTTACCATTTAATATGATGATGAAGTTGGTGAGATTTAGGTCTGTTGTCTGTTTATGTTCTTTCTAAAATGTGCTGTTTTGTTTTCTTTTAGATTATCTGAATATTTTCAACATTTTAATTTATTGATCAGATTTTTAACTGTGACTCTGAGTTAAACTTTTTAATGGTTGCTTTAGGTATGTCAATACATATCGTTAACTTTTCAGTCTTCTTTGAGTTGATATTGCACCACATCACATAAAACACAGAACCCTTTCACTAGCATAGGTCCATTTTTTGCTATAGCTTTGCTATAGTATATTTAAATGCAGGAAAACCTCCCACAATTCAGTGTTATACTTTTGCTTTAAATAGACATGTATTTTAGAGAAATGAAGAGGAAAAATATTCTTTCATATTTATTCTGGTATTTACTGTTTCTGATGCTTGTCATTCTTTCCCGATGACCACTGTCTATCTGGTATCACTTTCCTTCAATTTGAAGAATTTCTTTCAGCATTTCTTATAGTTCAGGTCTGCTGGTGATGAGTTCTCTTAATTTTCTTATATAGTAAAATATCTTTATTTACCCTTATTCTGGACAGTTTGAAAATTTGACGTTCTACAAAAGGGTTTGTGGGCTTTCTTTCAATACTTGAAGGTGTTGGTCTATTTCCTTCTGGTCGCCATAGTTTTGGGGAGAAGTCCACACAGTGTCATCTCACTGTTCCCTGCATGAGACGTGGTGTTTTCCTGAAGTTGTTGTTGTTTAGTTGCTCAGTCGTGTCTGACTCTTTTGTGACCCCATGGACTGTAGTCTGCCAGACTCCTCTATCCATGGGATTTGCCAGGCAAGAGTACAATACTGGAATGGGTTGCCATTTCCTTCTCCAGGGGGTCTTCCTGACTCAGGGATCCAACCCTCATCTCCCGGGAAGCCCTCTCCTGCAGCTGCTCCTTAGCTTTTTCTCTTTACACCTGGCTGCCAGCTGTTTGTGCTGTGCTTGTGTATGGTTTTGATTCTTAGTTGGGGAATTCTGGAATTCTTCAAGTATATAAATTTATGCCTTTCACCAAATATAGAAAAATCTGGAAATTATTTCTTCAAATACTCTTTCTTGCCTTATCCTTTCCTCTGTTTTTGTGATTTTTGTTGCACAGATGTTGATATTTCAATACTACTCAGTATTACAGAGATCCCTTATGCTCTTTTAATTTATTCTCCACTCCTCCTTTTTCAGACTGAAGAAATTCTATTGATATATCTTCAAGTTTACTGATTTATTTCCCTCCGTCACTCCACTCTTCTGTTTGGCTTATTCAGTTAACCGTATGTTTGTATATGTGTGTGCTAAGTCACTTCAGTTGTGTTTGACTGTCTGTGACCCCATGGACTGTAGCCTGCCAGGCTCCTCTGTCCATGGGATTCTCCAGGCAAGAATGGAGTGGGCTGCCGTGCCCTCCTCCAGGGGATCTTCCCAACCCAGGGATGGAACCTGGGTGTCCCACATTGCAGTCAGATTCTTTATTGTCTGAGCCACCAGTGAAGCCCAACTTTATGTTTAGAAAATTTTAACTTTCAGTTATAGAATTTCCTTTATAAAATATATTTTCCAGTCCTCTGTTGTGATTTTTATTTTATTTAGTTTTGGCTTCACCACGTGGCATGTGGGATTCTAGTTCCTGACCAGGGATCGAGTCTGTGTCTCCTGCAGTGGAAACTCAGGAGTCTTAACCACTAGACCACCAGGGACGTCCCAAGTGTGTTGTTGAGTTTAAAAAATAATCTTTTCACTTGTTAAAGTATATTTTTCTTTACATGAGTGATTATAATACTTTACAATTTTATTTTGCTAATTCTGTTATCTGGGTCATATCAGGATCAATTGCCTTTTTTTCTTTTTCAAGATGGCTTACATTCGTCTTCTCTTTATTTAGTAATTTCAGATTGTGTCCTGGATATTGTGTTATTTTGTGTTGACACTGGATTCTCCTACACTAACTCAGAGTGTTGATTTTATTATTTCTGTGTTTGTGTTAGCACACAGCAGATGACTTGGTGGACTGACAGCAAACACTTTCCCTTGGACAGCAGCTCAGTTCTCATCTCAGTTCTTTCATTCTTAGCCAAGATGCTTAGAGTCTGTCCTAGACCTGTGTTCTAATGTCACCTGGAGACTTAGGCCCAGATTATAAGTAGAATTGGGGTCTCCCCTTCTTTCACTCCTTCCTTTCTGGGATGCCCCCAAATACTTTCCACAGGGTATCACTGCCCCAACTCTATCTCCTGGCTCTCTGGGCCAGCAGGCCTGCAGGTGTTTCCTTGGTGTTTATCTGTTGAAGCTGAAGCTCCAATACTTTCGCCGCCTGATGGGAAGAGCTGACTTTTCGGAAAAGACCTTGATGCTGGAAAGACTGAAGACAAAAGGTGAAGGGGGCAGCAGAGGATGCAATGGTTAGATAACATCACTGACTCAATGGACAAGAATTTGAGCACATTCCGGGAGATAGAAGAGGACAGGGAAGCCTGGTGTGCTGCAGTCCATGGGGTCACAAAGAGTTGGACATGACCTAGTGACTGAACAACAATCTGCAGTTAGACTAGAAGCTGTGAAAACAGGCAGCTCACCCAGCCATTCTCTTCTCCTGAGTGTTAACTCCTCTCCAGCATCTGCCTGTGCTCATGACAGGGATTCCAGGTTAAGTGTTATTTTGTATTTTGTCCAGAGTTCATAGTGCTATGGGAGGTCAGTAGTTTACATACTGGAAATGGAAACCTAGCTTGTCCATTTCTGTGAAATGATCTTGCCTGGGATCTTAAAATCCATTTGTATGGAATCTAGATTATCCTGGGGAGAAATGACATTTTTACAATATTGAGTCTTTCAATTCTTGAACTTTGTATATCTCTCCATGTATTTTTCTGTAACTTCTCCCAATCATGTTTTACAATTTTTTGGTCTGTAGGTCTTGTGCTCTTCCTTCTTAGTTCTGTATCAGGGTATTTGGTGATGCTGTTTCAAGCTAACAATGCCTGTGACCACCAGAAGCTGGAAGAGTCTGGAGATTCTTCCTCCATTCTCCAGAGTGTGGCCCTGCTGACACCTTGATTTTGGACTTTTCTGGTCTCTAGAATTGTGAGAACAAATTTCTACTGTTTTAGGCCCTCAAGTTTGTGATAATGTTACAGCGGCCCTAAGAGATTCATGGAGCTGCATTTACAATCAGTTATGTGTTACTGAGCTTGCCCCTGGGATGTGGATCCATTCTTGACCAGAGCACAGCCCACTGAGGCTGTGTTGCTGGTTGGGACCAGGGCCGGGTCACCAACTGCCACCTGGCTATATGTTTTTCAAAAAATTGTTTTATGGTGTGGTATTTTAGGCAGACAATAAAAGCATAGGTAACATGCTGCATATCTTTAACAAATCCAGGGCAACACTGAAATTAGACTTGTGGTTATGTTTATTCTTATATTTAAGAGAACGTGTCTAATATCTTCTCTATTTTATTGAAAAGACAATATACCGCTTAATAAACCCGATAGTCCCATACAGCTGCCAGCCTGGGAGGTCTCGTTTTTGCTCAAGGCCTTGGACGTTTGCACCGATGTGGGTGGCAACGATATACTGTTTTGGGGTTCTGCCATTCTCACTTAACAGCAAACATTTTTCCATGTTTAAACCTGGTGTGTATATTGACATTCGTTTTCGGGCCCGTTTTTCTTTTCATGCTAGGTGGAATTTTTGTTTCAAACTACATAAGTCACACTGAAGCTTCTTGTGGGTACAAAACCACGCAGAGATATTCAAAGAGAATGCTCCAGTCCCCAGGGTGGCCAAGGTTAACAGTCTGGCAGCATCTCCCCGCCCTCCACAGGGAGGAGGGGAGGAGCCACGTGGCTACCGCCCCTCCCCCACTCTCCAGCGGGGCAGGTCTCTGCAAGGCTTCCGAGGCGTTAGAGCTGCCTAAGCCGTCGGTAGCCCCCACCTTCCGTTGGGGCGCAGAGACCCCGTCTGGAAGCGGAGTCGCGGCGGAGCGGGGTGGGGAGGGAAGACGGTGCACCGATGCTTCACCTCCCACTTCCTGCCGGACCGGAGGGCGCCCCGGAGGACGCTGGGGGTGATGTCAGCACCAATGCGGCGCGGAGGCCTGGGCGGGGGAGGGGCCCCGAGGTTGGAGGGGTCCTGGCGGGCGGGCCGCTGCGGGAAAGCAGGAGGGGCCCGAGACGGTACCACCTGCTCCCTTCACTTTAGATCCCAGTAACTACAGGGGCGGGCGAGAGGGGACCCCGGGGACCCCGCCCCCCGTCCCCCCGCCGGGCCTCACCGTCTCGCGTCAGTCAGTGGTTTGCCTCGTAGCGCGGCTGTCACTCTTGTCCCGACTCCTATCTGAGTGTTCTGACTGCAGACCACGGTGTACCCCTGTTTCCCACTACGGCACCCGGGGCCTGCTTTTGTTTGGCTCACTTAACATTTTCTGATGAGTTGTCAAAATTAAAGATCAGATTTTACACATATTCCCACATTTCTGCTCTTGCTCGCAAACCAGATCGTCGGCCCCCGCTGGGCTCAAAGCGAAGTGGGGATGGGACCCAGGCACCCCGAGTTCAAGGTACCCCCAGCCCAGGTTTGTTCCACCCTTTTCCTTTCCTGTGTTTTGGGTAGTCAGCTTCGGGTGCAAAATTCCGATTCTCTCTTTGCAGGGCTTCCCCGACACGGTCGCCCGGGGAGGCCCCTTCGCAGGCTCCAACCCCCGCGCTCATTGTCTGAACCCGCCCCGGGAGGTGGGCTCGCGGGGACCGCCGGCTCTTTTGTTAGGCGGGTAGAAAAGATCATTTGTGTGTCAACAGCTTCCCGCATTGTGCTGCGGGCCGTGTGACTGCGGTGTGGCCTGTTCTGCCGGAGGCGCTTCTCTGGGTCTACCCCCTTCCCCCCCACCCCCCAAAAGAGAAGAAACCACTAGACATGTCCTAGAATACCATCTTTCGGTGAAAAAAAAAACGCAGGCGAGAATTTCACGTAAATTCTTCCTACAGAGAAGGTGCTCGTAAAGTTATTTTAAATAACTTACTTCGTCAAAAGGACAGAACGGAAGATAAGGACCCCAGGAAGACCTCCAAGCTGGACGCTCCCTTTCCCTACGCGAGCTGCTGGTCCCGGCCGGCACCACCGTCTCACCCAGTGATTTACAGACACTCGCGGCCAGGGGCCGCGCCGCCGGAGGAGATGAGTCACCCTGGCGTGGCCTCGGGCGCCGACCCCTGCCCCGCCCCCGCCGCCCAAGCTGCGGACCTCACAGCGCGAGACGCCCGGTCTCGGGCGTACCGAGGCGCCGGTCCGGGGGGCAGGCCCGCGCTCGCCCCGCCCGGTGCCCCGAGCTTCGGGGCCTGCGCCCGCACGGAAGCAATGGCGACGACGCCCAGGCTACCTCGCTGATCCGGCCCCCAGGCAGTGCCCTCACGGGGTGCCGGGTTCTCGCGGGCTGCGGTGGCCTTAGCTCCGCTCTAGGCGTCCCCGCTCCCTCGCGCGCCCGCCCGGCGATCCCATCAGCTCCGGCCGCAGCCATTTTGGAGCAAGCGGAGACAAAGAGCCAGTCATTGCTGCCGCCCCCACCAGGCCCCAGCCGCGGTCCCCGCCCGTCTTGTCCTCCGGGTCGTCAGCTTCTGGCCCACCCCGCAACCTGGACCCCACCATCCCCGCCAGCCCAAGGACTCCCGGGCCCGCAGCCCACTAGCCCACAAACCCCCGGCCGCCCGCCCGCGCCCCGGCTTCTGCCGCTCGCAGCCATTGGCCGCACCTTTTAAGTGCACGGTGCGGCCAATCACGGGACGCCGGGCAGCCGGGCGGGGGGGCGCCGCGGCCAATGGTG
>NW_024070194.1:28185413-28243501 GCF_014754425.2 Oryx dammah | reverse complement strand
GCGGCGCCCGCCGCCAACAGTCAGCCCGGGCCTGCCGCCGCGCCCGCGCAGGTGGCCAAGGCCGATTCGCCCAAGACCGCGCTGCAGCCGGCGCCCCCGCCGCCTCAGACCCTGGCGACCAGCTGCCCGGCCGGCGCGGGGTCCGGCATGATCCTCGGGCCAACTATGCAAGGGGCTCTGCCCGCCGCCGCCGCCGCCGGCCTCCCGCCGCCGGCCCCGGGCACCCCCACCGGGCTGCCCAAGGGCTCGGCCAGCGCGGTGACCCAGAGCCTGCCCAGGACGCCCTCGGCCACCACCGGCGGGATCCGGGCCACGCTGACGCCCACGGTCCTCGCCCCACGCCTGCCGCAGCCGCCGCAGAACCCCACCAACATCCAGAACTTCCAGCTGCCCCCAGGTGAGTGGCCGCGCCGCCGAGCGGCTGTGTGTGTGCTCCCCAGCAGGGAGTCCAGGAAGTTGTCGGGCTGGCAGGACGCGGAGGTCATGAGCCCAGCCGGTGCGTCTCTGCCCCGGTCCGGGCCGGTCCCGGGCCTGTATGTGCTCTAGTGTTGGGTGATGTGGCTGCGGGGGTCTCTTAGCTGTGCGGGGCTTGGCTTCTACTCTCCACTGCGTTGGGAAACTTTCTCTGTCGGGACTTCGCCGAGTGGGCCCTCTCCTTTCCTCCTGGCCTTGTATGTCCCTGCCCGGTGCCCCCACGGTGGACAGCAGTAGCAGCTGGCGCTCTGGGGACAACTTGCTGGGTTATTCAGTCTGGGCCGGTGACT
This sequence comes from Oryx dammah, assembly GCF_014754425.2. NCBI lineage: Eukaryota > Metazoa > Chordata > Mammalia > Artiodactyla > Bovidae > Oryx > Oryx dammah. The sequence continues at coordinate 28,242,737 of NW_024070194.1, read as the reverse complement.
TCCCCACGCTTGGCTGTTCTCTCCCTGGTTTCTGGGATCAGGCATATGGCTTGTGTCCTCACTGAACTCTTCTGCTCTGTTACTGGGCTGGTCTGTGATTGGTGTCCCCTTCTGGTGGTCTAGGGACCCCCTTTCCCGGTGAGGTCAGGGGAGTGACGCCCCCTCCGTGAGGCTGGGCAAGCCTGCGTGGAAAGCTTTTGCTCCCCTGCTGACACCAGGATGGCAGAGTTCCCAGGTGAGCTTGTAGGGATCCCGGGGCACACACCCTTCCTGGTCACAGCCCTTGCCTCACGCGGCTCCTGCAGTCGTTTTTCAGCACTTCCCGTAGTGGCCGTGTGGTTCTGCACGGAGTCCTCACTTGGAGGACGCCCGGTTACTTTGATTGTTACCAGTGCAGTCAGCGGTGGGCTGGGGCTCCCCGGTCAGTGAGTCCTTTGGAGGTACAGATGGTGTAGGAGGACAGGCAGCGTCTCCGAACCCACACTCCATCTTCTGTGCTCTGGGCAGCTTTTTAAGGCTTTCTAGGTCCCCGTGGCATTAAGTGTGTCCCGCTGCTTTCTTTCGGGCTTCCTGGACAGAAAGAAACCCCAGCACTGGAGGCTCTGTCTCTGCTTCCATCCCTGGCCTCGCCTGCGTGGACGCAGAGCGCTCCTCCCCTGCCGTGTAGTAACATGTGCTGGCGGCAGTAGTGGAAACAGCACCGCCTGTGTGCGCGTCCCCTCATGCTTTCTGAAGCAGCCGTTGGTCACCTTGAGAGGATTTCAGCGTCTTAGAAGGAAGGTCTTGTTGTCACAGTGCCGTGAGGTTTGGAGCGGTGGCCGCACCTGGCAGGGATCTGATTTCACACCACAGAAGGGAGGAGGCAAGGTTCCAGCCAAGAGTGCTGTGTTTGGGGGTGGTCGTGAGGGCTGCCCTGCTCCCAGGAGGAGGTGATGTGAAATAGGTACCTGAGAGGTGTAGGGTGCCTCTTACAACATGCTTTGTTTTTGAGTCTGTAGGAGGGTTTCATTAAAGGTTCTGTTTTGCTCATTATGTGTATTTTGACCTTTTAGTGGAAAATATGTTTGATCTCTAGTGATGCTTAAAAAAGAGAAGTCATGGTGGTAACAGGTTATGTAAAACATCAAAATACTTTTTAGTTACTCGTTAAAGTATCCCCTCAGTGGTCCTCAGCGCCTGCCCTACTCCTGGCCAGGACAGTTCCCTGCATGACGCTTTTGTTCTGAAAACTGTCAGTGAAGTTTGTGAGTCAGTGGAGCTGGTGAGGCTGGCGCTGTGCCCGGGGAGGAGGCCCCCCGGGGCACTCGTGTGATGCCTGTAGGTGTGGCGGTTTGGGGCTGACTGGATCCCCTCGCCTCTGCATAGGTGCAGCCTTCACTGCCTGCCGCCTTCTGGGGGAGGAAGCTGTGGTTCTGAAAGGGCGCCTCTGTCAGCTTTGTCATGATTGACCATGGATGCACTTTCATCTCCTGTTCTACTGGCGGTGTTAAGGATGTCTGCATGTGACAAGTAGGCGACTCCTTGAAGAAAACTGTAAAAGCGCTGACTCTTGCATGAGTTCTCATGAGTCTTTGCGGTAGTCCCGTGTGTGTGTGTGTGTCTGTGTGTGTGTGTGTGTATCTGTGTGAGTAGAGAACAGCTCATGTTGACATTTGGGTGACAAATGCGGAGAGCTGTGCTTTAAAGGGGCCAAATGCTTTCTAGAAAATAAAAAACTCACATCCATCTCTTCATGCTTCCCCTACCCCCACAGTCGATCCGCTCATTTGGAGCTCTGATTAATTCTGTTCCATCATTTTAATAAAAGCAGGAGCAGAAAAAGCATAGTTAAAACTACTACCAGTTCCCCACAACAAAGTACTTTCTTTTAAATAGTACAAATTAATTCTATAAATCAAAGTGACAGATAATGAATATTCTAGTTACCTCATGTAATTGATCGATTAGAAGATACTAAGTTCTACTTGAGGTCTCCTGTTCATTGAAAGCTCTCATCATAAAAATGTATAAAGCAGAGGTGGAATTAACTTGTGAAAATAGCTATCGCCTGGCTGATAATGCACTCTGGTTAGTACTCAGGGGTTAGGGGTGGGCAGGGTTTTCAAAGCTACACATAGGTGTCAAGTGAAATAACAGACTGTTGGCAATTGGAGTACGGGTGAGAGAGGCCTGCCCCACTGTCGGTGGGTGGTGGTGATGGAAACAGAGGGACAGAGGCTTCACTGAGTCCCTGAGGGCCGGCAGGCCTTGCGTGTTTCATTCTCCCAGCCCACTGTGAGCTCCTGTTGAATTTGGTTTCAGCAGATTCAGTTTTGATGTCTTTGTCAGCACGGTTTTGTAAAGAGACGCTGATGTTATTGTGATTAATTTACTTGTTTGAAGGAACCAGAGTCTCAGTTTTAATCTACTGTGGGGAATATTGAGAACACGTGAGTCTTCAGAGAGATTGTTGCAGCAAAGGCGGTGGTCCCAAGAACAGTGAAGAGCACTAGTTAGTTCTGTACAGCTTAGAGTAGTCATAACATAAAAGTAATATTATGATTATAGTTGAAAGGAGAGAAAAGTGATATGACACCAAAATTAGCATGTGCGCAAATGGTTTTAAGAGATCTTTTCAGATAGGTGTTAGAGATGCTCATTTCTAAAGGTTATCTTTTGTTGGCAAGTTTGCATTTTCAGTGTGTGTCTCTGTCTGTTCTGCTTTCATGGAGAATTTGTCCTCCTGTGATGCTCAGGTTTGGCCAAAGTACAGTTCTCATTCCAGGAGAGAACACCTTTCCTCCATACCCTGGCTTTGGGACTGACTTGGCATGGGCTGACTTAAGATGAATAGTCTGGAGGTGGCTGCGCTTGGAAAGACGGGGTCTAGGGTGGGGTTCCCATCCTCGGTGAATGGAACTGTTGCATGGTGGGGAAAGAGGAAGAAGAGCCTGGGGACCAACTTCTGTGTAGACCGTGGTGAGTTCTGGGATGGCGGACCCTGAGCAGGATGGTAGGGCTTAGGGCTCAGGATGTTCTAGTGGCCGACTTCTGCAGAAGTGTTTGGCACAAGGGATAGCCTTAGGAGTTTATATGTTGTCACTTGAGGGCACTCTTCACCTGGGACAGAATACATGGTTCCGGGGGCCTCAGTTTCCCCAGGTAGAAAGTGGGCTTCATCCTGTTTTGAAGGCTGTGAAACTGCATTGGGATGAACCGTGCACGACTGTCAAGTAGTGTTTATTCACATGCTGTCTCAGCTCCCTGGCCTTTGTCATCAGCTTCAAGCAGTATGTCCTATGGATGTAGCCGAGTCTACAGGATGGCTTTATTCCCATCAAAACTGCACCCAGATTTGATAGGTTCTCAGCACCCCGGGGAGCCTGGTTCTGTAGGTGAGAAAGTTGCTGAGGTTTCACAAGTGGGCTGCAGGTCTGGGGGATGCGTCCTGACAGACATGGGGGACATGGAGTGCAACCCTCTGTGGAGAGAGTGGACCTGGGTAGGGGCTCACTTTAGGCCAAAGGCCTTGGCCAAGTTTTCCTCTTGATATACTTAGATAACAGTGGGATTTGAAAAGAAGGAAGAAAAATAACTTTGGGGCAGCTCTGCTCAGTGACAGATGAGGTGATGTCTCTGAGGTCACTTCTCCACTGCCAGCTTGGGGGAGGCCCTCAGTGGACAAGCAGGCAGTCCCTCCTCCTCGCTCTCTGCCCCACCTTCTGTCCTGGCTCTCCCCATCTCTTTAGTGTGGACATAGCCTGGGATGATGTCCCATGCCCACGTAGGTGTCTTTGGGACTCATGATCCTCACATTTTAGCAGCAACCAGGAAAGGCACCCCCAGGCCTTTTGGGGATGTCTCTTCTCACTGCTCACTATGCTCCAGGGCAGTGAACCCTGCCCTAGTGGCGAAGTCACCGGAGTTTGAGAAGTTTGAGAACAGTCAGTCCTGCTGCAGGAGGGGTCAGCCCTTATCTGATAGGGCTCTGGAAGGAAGCAGTTAGGAAGATGGTCTCCTGGCTGGTGGGTGGCCATCCTGTCTCCCTGGACGGTGCGGGTGGAGCCTGGGCTCCTCAGATACCTTCAAAGTTGCCGACTGGTGGGCGCTGGGCCCCCAGCGGTGGGGTGGGATCGGAACAGGACTGGCCTGGTTCTGCCCTTCCCTGCCCTAGCTCAGGAGGTGGCAGTGGGAAAGAGCAGTAGGGGCGAGCGCACGTGTTTGTTTCTTTGAAATCGTAATGAGATGACGGTGGTTCTGACATGCTTCTTGAGCCCGTTGCAGTGTGTAAATGTAAGCTTTCCTTGTCATAAGTGATACGTCTGAAGAAAGCTTTTTTATAAATCACTAGTTGTGTGTGAGTTGATCAAAACATAATTAAAACTGTTTTTGAAAATCTTGAAACAGAGATTTGAAAGGACTCTGGAGAAACTTGCCTGAGCTTTGGGGTAATTTGCATCTTTCTCAAAAGCACTTTTCCTTGTCTTCAAGTTGATAACAAGCAGGAGACTCAGGTTTTCAGATTGTCTTGATTGACTCTGTCGCTGCTTGGGGCTCTCACCTCTGAGATTTGTCTTTGGCTGGAGGTTGGCAGCCTATTATTTAATCAGGCTTTTGATAGTAACAGGACAAACTGAGAAAGAAAAACAAGGGAGAGGGGAGCTGTCTGCAACAGGACCCTCTGTCCTGGGTGTTGTGTGCCTGACAGGTGATTGCATTGCGCTGTTTCCTTTCGGGCCTAAGGGGTCATGACCCCTGGTCTGTAAATTAACAAACACTGCACCTCAGACCATCTTAGAATAATTGCTCTTTAACGCCGAGTGAAGTAGATTAAGTGCTATAAAATTATGTTTGAAAATTGGAAACTTTATATTTCTAGGATAGGGCCATGCAAGCTTTAAATTAACAGTTTTGAATTTTACATATCCTCAAATAGCTACACCAAGAAATTAAAACCTTCAGAAGACAAAGTTGTCCACAATTTAGATTCCTCCCTTGCTCCCAGTTTGAGAAGCGCATGGATGCCACACCTGTTTCTTGTCTGGCTGCCCGCCTGGCTGTGCTGCTGCTGTGGGGTGGGTGGAGGCTGTGCGTGGGTGGAGGGGGGAGCCCCCCACCCTCCCAGTGTGGGCTTCCTGATGGACGTGACGCAGGCCTGTGAGCGCAGAGCCCCTCTGCAGCCCTGTGGGCCTGTGAAGCTGGGTCGGACGTTTGTCCTTTCCTCCTGAAGTTAGAGCCTGGATGGGACCTTTCTGTATTTTCCATGTGGCATGGGAGGACGGGACATGCCTGCTGATGTTGAGCCCCAAACTTGGGAGGTATGTGACCAGGTGAAGAGGAGGGTGCAGGGGGTTGGTGCTGATGCTGGGGAACTTGTGTCCTGGAGGGCTTGGTATTGTCTGAGTATCATCCCGCTCCAGAGATGGGGAAATCTTAAAACAGTTCTTCAAATTGGATGTTGGATTTCAGAACTTAGGGGCATGTGGTAAGAAGGTTCTACCTCGTGAGTGACTTGTTTTGGGGGTCAGTGGCCTGAGTGAACACTGAATGGACAGGGCAGGACTCGGAGACCTCAGTCCCCTCCCCAGTGCTGGGCGCGGCTGGCCTGCTGGTCAGGCAGAAAGGGGCTGGTGGGGTTAGCAAGGAGGCCATGGGCTTTGGGGAGGAAGTGTATACTGTGCTTACACCTGAGTCTCAGGGTCGGGGGCAGAAGGCAGCTTTTCTGCTCTTTGCGCTGAAGTATGTGGACAGCTACTCAGGAAAGGTGTTCAAAGGAGTTTGTACAGCTCTCACAGGGGGGCTCGTCTTCATGAAGTTTATGGACGCCAGGCGTTAGTGAGCTCAGCACAGAAGAGACAGGCCTGTGTCGAGTCTGTTTGATCTTGTAAAAATGCTGTGAAATAGTAGCGTCTTAAGTATGATGGTGACTGTTCAAACAGTTATAAAGGAATATGGTCTTGATTTTTTAAAAATAAAACTGTTATACAAATTGTCGGTCACTTGAAAATGATTTCTTTGCCCACCTGTTTTTTCTGATCATAAAATTAGTTTTATTCATTATAGGAAGTTTGGAAAGAGAGGAAAAGTGTAAGGAGGGAAAAGACATCACTTGTAACCTCACTTTGTTGGCCAGGTCTAATTTTGGCGATGTCATCTCAGCCCATGTTGGATGCAGAAGTGCTTCTAACTTTTACGGAGTCGGGGTCACCCCATAAGGGCCGCCTTCTCCTGCCTAAGTTTTGGGTGTGGCTCCCACCCCTCAGTGGTCTTTGAAGTTCCCTTTGGTACCCCTCTGCCTCAGGCCAGCACTTTTCTCAGCGCCGTGACCCCCTGCAGTGCTCGTGTCCACTGGTCTGGCGTGACCATCCCGTGTCTACTCTCTGTGCGCCTGCTGTGCTGTACGTTTTCAAGTCTTTGATACTGGTGTCTTTTGAAGGATTCGACTGTTTATGCTTTTAAAACCGTGGTGTTTAGAAACATGGCCAAAATGTGACTTTTTAGAAACCAGCAGTGTTCTAAAGATTTCCTTTAGCAAGTCGTACCTGGTTTCGCATCTGGATTCTTAAACCTTGTGAGGGTAATTAAGCCCTTGGTTGATGGAGGTGTTGGTGGAGACCATATCCTGCTTTCCAGGCATGGATTGAGCCAGTGAGCCAGGCTGCTGTGGATGCTGGCGTCCAGGCTGGGGCCCCAGACCCACAGAGCCCCTGCTGTTGGAGGCTTGGTTTTGCGGGTTTCTTACCCCAGGTTGGTGAAGGAGTGGACAAGGGACCAGAAGGCCTTCCGAGCAGGCAGTTGAAGCCTGGGTGGTGAGAAGGGAGCTGCATGCTGCTGGGGACCTGGGTTCAGGAGAGGAAGGGGCCAGTGCAGGGACTTGAGAGCAGGTCAGGGAGGAGACCCCAAGTTGGGGGAGCCACGGGGGCTGGCTGGGGGCTGGCTGGTCACAGAGCTGTGCATTCAGAAGTGCTGGGGGTTGAGTTTATTCCAGGGTTCTCAGCAGGGCAGTGGTCAGATCTGAGCTGTGTGATGAGAGCACTTTGTGTGTGTGGAGTACAGGGGTGAGGTAGGTAGAGGCAGGTTGGCCAGCAGGGGTTGATGGTGGCCGGGGAAGCATCCAGGCGTAGGCAGGCCGCCGGGCCTGGGATGCCAGTGTCGACGTGGAGCGTGGTGGACCTACTGATAGGTTGGAGGTCGGGGGTAAGGACAGGGCCTCCTGGGGGGAGTGAGGTTGGAGACGGGGGTGACATGAAAGAAGGTGGAACATTCCCTGGGGGCCAGTGGGGGTGGGCACAAGTGTGCTTGTTTGGACGTGTTAAATTTGAGATGCCTGTTTGTGGAGGAAATGGAGGGAGTTGAATATAAACAGAAGATTGAGGGAGAGGTCGGAAGAGGTCAGAATTTGGGAGTCGTGGTGTTTGATGGAATTTTTCGTTGTGGGGTCACCTCAGTGCAGATCCAGAGAGAGAGGGCTGCCTTCTGGGAGAGGGTGGAGAGGGGCAGACCCTGCTGGGCAGAGGGTAAGGAGGAAGGGGGGAGTCTGAATGCTTCCAGTCCTTCTGGGTAGAGTATTTTGTGATGTTGGACGTTGTCACTGGGGAAGTGCTGTCCACTGGCCTCTGCCTTATTATGAAGACCCCGTAGAATGAATGTCAGTACTCTCTTTGTGGGGCTCGAAGTCAGTGAGCCCAGGTGTGTGCAGTCCTTGACTCCTGCCATGTGCCAGTGGGTAGGCATCTGTAGGTCTTCAGGGGCCTGTTGGTTTCTGGAGCTGATGGTCCCCTGCAGATGACCTCCTTTGAAGATGCTGAGACTGGAGGTGAGTCGCTTTTCAAGGACCTAATGGCCACTTACCAAGGGGCTGGGATGGGTGCCACCCTCCTTCCGGTATGCCCTCTGGGCTGTGCCCACTGAAGCAGCTGGTGTTCAGGGACCAGGCTCTGCACAGGGAAAGTCTGCATGTGGAGAGGCTGTCCCAGGGAGCACGCTTGCTTCCTGTCTGGAGAGCAGGTATGGCAGGGCGTGGAGTGCCCGGCTGTGGGCTTCTCCTGGCGGCAGGAACTGTGCTCCGTGGTCCTGGCTTTGAAAGGCCCCTCATGGCCCCTCATGGCCCTCGCAAGTGCTCCGGTAGAGGCCACCCTGCTGACTAGGAGGGTGGAGCTGTCAGGAGGCACCCTGGCCTCAAAGGGCAGAGGCCACGGCCCGTCCAGCTGGGCCCTGAAGGCACAGAGCTGTTTCGGTGGACAGTCAGTGGCCCTATTCGTGGCCCCACAGGCCAGGACGGTGGTTCCAGAGCTTGGCTGCTCATCGATCAGCAAGCATGAACTGAGCACCAAGTTCAAGTCCAACCTGGTGCTGAAGCAGGACTGTCCTGCCCTCAGGGAGTGCCCTTCTGATGGGTGGAGCATGGCTGAAGCTCTGCGGGTCAGTGGGGGTGGGGCGAGTGGAATGTCATTTCTGAGTTGCCGTGTCATTAGTCACTCCCTCCCTTGGTGTAATTTCTCAAAATAGGCTTTCTGCCTGTTCTGTTCAGTTCTGGATGCTCCGCAGTTTCCTCTGTTGCTTTGGACTGATTAGATAACAAGTCAGGTTTCATGCCGCTTAGTGACGTGTTTTGCAGTTAAACTCAGTTCAGAATGTCCACCTTGAAAGTCCTCGGGTGATGAAGACAGCCTCCAGCTGGGCCACGGGGATGATGGGCGAAGAGCTCGTTAGGGATCGTGTGGGTCCAGGCAAGGCTCCCAATCTCTGTGTGCCTTGGCAGCCTGGCCTGGGCCCTTGTGGGCCGACTCTGCTATCCTTCCACGCTGAGCAGTTGGGAAACCACTGAATGTCTCTGAGGCTGCGCTTGGGGGTAGTGTTGGCTTGGTGACCTTGGGGGCTGCCGGCCTGCTGGGGACCTGCCACCCTAGAGAGAAGTGTCTTGTTCCGGCCTAGCCTCAGCAAGGTGGGATAGGCCGTGCGGGGACGCATGGGCACAGGCAGAGCTGACAGAGCATCTGGGCTCCATTCCCTGGGTCAGCACGGCTGGCCAGCAGGAGTACCCCATGTGCAGGGAGAGGGGGGCCCAGGGTGAGCCCACTTCCATGGCTGTGCAGGGACACTGCTGGGATCAGTGTGTTCCCACCTGTTTTGTGTCTTGTGTTCCTTCACTTGAGGGCAGTTGTCCAGAGGATGGGTTTGAACCCTCTGAAGGTGTGGCTTCAGAACCCGCGGCCCCCAGCAGAGCAGGCCCTTCCTCAGGACGATGGGTCTCTCCCTGAGGCTTGTCTCCAGGAGCTCCAGACAGCAGGGCAGGTGTTCTGAGTCTGTGTAGGTGGGACTTTCTGGGAATTACCCGTTGGTCTCGATTGTGGTCTCATCAGTGAAGCAGGGCACCTGGGCCTTGCTCTGCCTTGACTTCTGCACTGGCATGGCGCTCATGTGGGGAGTCCCGGATACCTGGGGGTGTTTGCGGACAGTCCATCGTTTAGCAGACTGGCCGAAACTTCGGGAAGCATTGGTGGAGATGGAGGCCAGTGGAGGGCAGGGTGTGTGTTTGGATGTGAGGTGTGTAGAGTTGAATGAGTCACAGTCTGGTCGTTTACCAGTTAAATAATCACTTGTGACACTCCTGGCAGGAGACCCCGGTCCCTGCCTGCCTCCCGTGTAACTGTCTGGACCCTACCTCCCCAGCTGCAGCAGCCCGTGTCCCCACTTGTGGTCACCACACCCTTGTTTTCCGCTCCTACCCGCTTGGGGCATCTTACTATGTGTAGCTGAACCATGTGTTGGATTTTGTTGTCCCTCTGTAGGGAGAGCCGTGCTGTGGGCCATTTTCTGGGGCCTTGGGTGTTACGGTGCAGGGGTGCTCCTCCTGTAGGGTGGGTGGTGGTTTGTCGTGTGGGGACCCTTGCTCTGGTCTCCAGTGGGGGAGCAGGGGGCACAGGCCTGTTGTGGGGGGAATTGTCATCCAGGAAGCGTTGCCACTTCCCAGCAGCATGTGGGACATCCTGCGAGCAGGCCAGTGGCTCCCTTAGGAAAGTCACATGCTTGGTTCTAGAAGTTTGAGTTTGGGTCGTCTACCCACATGAGTGTGAGTTAGGAAGTGGGTTCAGGGCTGGGACCTAGAAAGGGGTTCTTAAAAGGGGGATTGCTCTTCACACCACAGGGACGGTGTGCTCACCTGGTTTGGGGGAGGGTAGGATAGCCAGGAGAAGAGAAGCTGCCAGAAATGGGTTCTGGGTGTTGTGACCCCTGGAGGGTGGAACAGGTGGAGCCCGCGAAGGATGCTGTGGAGGAGAGAGGGCGGCGTGCGTTCCAGCCACTGGACTGCCAGGGGATTCCCGCAACCTCCTGTCCATCTACTCTCTCCTCCTCTTGCGAGCTTAGTACCTCTTAGGTTCTTTTACTCTTGGTTTAGAGGGTCTTGGTGTGGGAGGAGATTGTCCCACTATCAGCCAGTCACTCAGAGGCTGTTTCTCAGGTGGGGTTTGGGGCTCTACCCTGGATTGTCCAGTTCAGTTCAGTCGTTCGGTCATGTCCGACTCTTTGCGACCCCATGAATCGCAGCACGCCAGGCCTCCCTGTCCATCACCAACACCCGGAGTTTACTCAAACTTATGTCCATCAAGTCGATGATGCCATCCAGCCATCTCATCCTCTGTCGTCCCCTTCTCCTCCTGCCCCCAATCCCTCCCAGCATCAGAGTCTTTTCCAATGAGTCAACTCTTCGCATGAGGTAGCCAAAGTATTGGAGTTTCAGCTTTAGCATCAGTCCTTCCAATGAACACCCAGGACTGATCTCCTTTAGAATGGACTGGTTGGATCTCCTTGCAGTCCAAGGGACTCTCAAGAGTCTTCTCCAACAACATAGTTCAAACGCATCAATTCTTCAGTGCTCAGCCTTCTTCACAGTCCAACTCTCACATCCATGCATGACCACTCGAAAAACCATAGCCTTGACTAGATGGACCTTTGTTGGCAAAGTAATGTCTCTGCTTTTTTAATATGCTATCTAGGTTAGTCATAATTTTCCTTCCAAGGAGTAAGCGTCTTTTACTTTTGTGGCCGCAATCACCATCTGCAGTGATTTTGGAGCCCCCCAAAATAAAGTCTGACACTGTTTCCACTGTTTCCCCATCTATTTCCCATGAAGTGATGGGACTAGATGCCATGATCTTTGTTTTCTGAATGTTGAGCTTTAAACCAACTTTTTCACTCTCCTCTTTCACTTTCATCAAGAGGCTTTTTAGTTCCTCTTCACTTTCTGCCATAAGGGTGGTGTCATCTGCATATCTGAGGTTATTGATATTTCTCCCGGCAATCGTGATTCCAGCTTGTGCTTCTTCCAGCCCAGCGTTTCTCATGATGTACTCTGCATATAAGTTAAATAAGCAGGGTGACAATATACAGCCTTGACGGACTCCTTTTCCTCTTTGGAACCAGTCTGTTGTTCCATGTCCAGTTCTAACTGTTGCTTCTTGACCTGCATATAGGTTTCTCAAGAGGCAGGTCAGGTGGTCTGGTATTCCCATCTCTTTCAGAATTTTCCACAGTTTATTGTGATCCACACAGTCAAAGGCTTTGTCATAGTGAATAAAGCAGAAATAGATGTTTTTCTGGAACTCTTTTGCTTTTTCGATTATCCAGCGGATGTTGGCAGTTTGATCTCTCGTTCCTCTGCCTTTTCTAAAACCAGCTTGAACATCTGGAAGTTCACAGTTCACATATTGCTGAAGCCTGGCTTGGAGAATTTTGAGCATTACTTTACTAGCGTGTGAGATGAGTGCAATTGTGTGGTAGTTTGAGCATTCTTTGGCATTGCCTTTCTTTGGGATTGGAATGAAAACTGACCTTTTCCAATCCTGTGGCCACTGCTGGGTTTTCCAAATTTGCTGGCATATTGAGTGCAGCACTTTCACAGCATCATATTTCAGGATTTGAAATAGCTTAACTGGAATTCCATACTAGCAAAAGTAGATTAAAAAATAATAATTTTTTAAAAAGCATTTTTAGTTTCACAACAATTTAAGAGGAAAATCTAGTGATTTTCTATACACTTCTGCCCCCAACACACAAAACCTCCCTCAGCATCCACAACCCCCACCAGAAGATGCATTTGTTACAGCTGGTAAGCCTGCATTGGCACATCATCACCACTCAGGGCGCACAGTTTCTAGCCGGGCTCGCTGCTGTGCTGTGCCCTCTGTGGGTCTGGATGAACGTGCGATGCTGCGCCTCCATCACGACGGCGTCACACAGAGTGCTTTACTGCCCGCACAGTGCTTGCTGCTCCACCTCGTGTCCCTCTTCTTCAACCCCTGGCAGCCACTCATCTTTTCACTCTCTCCATAGTTTTGTCTTTTCCAGAATGGCATATAGTTGGAATCATACGCTATTGCTGTTTTCTCTGATTGGCTTCTTTCGTTTGGTAATACACACTCAAGGTTTCACCGTGTCTTTGTCACGGCTTGATGGTTCATTTCTTTTTATCACTCTGTGACGTTCCACCATCCTGGTGCTCTACTGTTTGTTTATCCATCACCTAGTGAAGGGCGTCTTGGTTTCTTCCAAGTTCTAACAGTTCCGCGTACGGCTGCTGTAACATCCACGTGCGGGTTGTAGTGTGGATGTAAGTTTCAGCTCCTTCAGGTAAATAGGAGCAAGAGTTGCTGCATCGTATGGTGAGAACCTGCCAAACTCTCTTCCCAAGTGACCACACGGTTTCACATCCCTGCCAGCAGGGAACAAGTGTTCCTGTTGCCCCACACCCTCACCAGCACTCGGTGCTGTCAGTGTTCTGGGTTTCGGCCTTTCTATTTGGACTGTGGTAGCATCTCGTTGCTTTTGGAGAAGGCAGTGGCACCCCACTCCAGTACTCTTGCCTGGAAAATACCATGGACAGAGGAGCCTAGTAGGCTGCAGTCCATGGGGTCGCTAAGAGTCGGACATGACTGAGCGACTTCACTTTCACGTTTCACTTTCATGCATTGGAGAAGGAAATGGCAACCCACTCCAGTGTTCTTGCCTGGAGAACCCCAGGGACGGAGGAGCCTGGTGGGCTGCCGTCTATGGGGTCGCACAGAGTCGGACACGACTGAAGCGACTTAGCAGCAGTAGTAGCAGCAGCAGCAGCATCTTGTTGCTTTAATTCGGGTTTCCCTGCTGACATACTATGTGGAGCATCTCTCCATGTGCTTGTTTGCCTTCTGTACTTTGCTGAGATACCTGTTTAGGTCTTTGGCCTATTTCCAATTAGGTTGTTTGTTTTCTTGATGAGTTTTAAGAGTTCTTTGCATATTTTGGATTACAGTTTATCGATGTGTCTTTTGCAAGTATTTTCTTCTCCCAGTCTATGACTTGTCTTCTCGTTCTCTTGATATTGTCTTTTGTAGAACAGATGTTTTCAGTTTTTATGAAGTTCAGCCTATCAGTTTTCTCTTTTATGGACTGTGCCTTTGGTGTTGTATCTGAAAAGGCATCACTGTGCCCGCATCACCTAGGTTTTTTTCTGTTATCTTCTAGGGGTTTCATAGTTTGCACTTTACATTTAGGTCTGTGATACATTTGAGTTCATTCTTGTGATGGGTGTAAGGTCTGCGTCTAGATTCATCTTTTGCTGGTGGAGGGGTGTCCAGTGGTTCTAGCACCATTTATTGAAGAGACTGTCTTTGCTCTGTTGTGTTGCTTTGCTGCTTTGTCCAAGATCAGTTGACTGTGTTTATGGGGTTCTGTTTCTGGGCTCTCTGTTTTGCTCCATCGATCTGTTTGTTCTTTCCCTGAACCACTCTGTCTCCACTACTGTAGCATTTTAGTGAGTCCTGAAGCCGGGTGATCACTCCTCCGGCTCTGTTCTCCTTCAGTGCTCTGGGGCCCGTTCTGGGTCTTTGGCCTCCTCTCCATGTGAACTTCAGAATCTGCTTATTGATACTCATGAAATAACACACTGGGATTTTGATTGGGAATGTGTTGAGTCTACAGATCAAGTTGGGAAGAACTAACATCTAGACAGTATCGAGCCTTTCTCTACATAAATGTGGAGTATCTATTTCTTCATTGATTTAGTTCTCCTTTGACTTAATTCATCATTGTAGGCATTATGTTAGATTTATAACAAATCCTGAAAGATGATGCTGTGAAAGTGCTGCACTCAGTATGCCAACAAGTTTGGAAAACTCAGCAGTGGCCACAGAACTGGAAAAGGTCAGTTTTCATTCCAATCCCAAAGAAAGGCAATGCCAAGAATGCTCAAACTACCACACAATTGCACGCATCTCACACGCTAGTAAAGTAATGCTCAAAATTATCCAAGCCAGGCTTCAGCAATACGTGAACCATGAACTTCTTGATGTTCAAGCTGGTTTTAGAAAAGGCAGAGGAACCAGAGATCAAACTGCCAACATCTGCTGGATCATGGAAAAAGCAAGAAAGTTCCAGAAAAACATCTATTTCTGCTTTATTGACTATGCCAAAACCTTTGACTGTGTGGATCACAATCAACTGTGGACAATTCTGAAAGAGATGGGAATACCAAACCACCTGTCTTGCCTCTTGATAAATCTGTATGCAGGTCAAGAAGCAACAGTTAGAACTGGACATGGAACAACAGACTGGTTCCAAAGAGGAAAAGGAGTCCGTCAAGGCTGTATATTGTCACCCTGCTTATTTAACTTATATGCATATGAGTACATCATGAGAAACGCTGGGCTGGAAGAAGCACAAGCTGGAATCACAATTGCCGGGAGAAATATCAATAACCTCAGATATGCAGATGACACCACCCTTATGGCAGAAAGTGAAGAGGAACTAAAAAGCCTCTTGATGAAAGTAAAAGAGGAGAGTGAAAAAGTTGGTTTAAAGCTCAACATTCAGAAAACAAAGATCATGGCATCTAGTCCCATCACTTTATGGGAAATAGATGGGGAAACAGTGGAAACAGTGTCAGACTTTATTTTGGGGGGCTCCAAAATCACTGCAGATGGTGACTGCAGCCATGAAATTAAAAGACGCTTACTCCTTGGAAGAAAAGTTATGACCAACCTACATAGTATATTGAAAAGCAGAGACATTACTTTGCCAACTAAGGTCCGTCTAGTCAAGGCTATGGTTTTTCGAGTGGTCATGTATGGATGTGAGAGTTGGACTGTGAAGGCTGAGCACCGAAGAACTGATGCTTTTGAACTGTGGTGTTGGAGAAGACTCTTGAGAGTCCCTTGGACTGCAAGGAGATCCAACCAGTCCATTCTGAAGGAGATCAGCCCTGGGATTTCTTTGGAAGGACTGATGCTAAAGCTGAAACTCCAATACTTTGGCCACCTCACGTGAAGAGTTGACTCATTGGAAAAGACTCTGATGCTGGGAGGGATTGGGGGCAGGAGGAGAAGGGGACGACAGAGGATGAGATGGCTGGATGGCATCACCGACTCGATGGACATGAGTCTGAGTGAACTCCGGGAGTTGGTGATGGATGGGGAGGCATGGTGTGCTGCGATTCATGGGGTCGCAAAGAGTCGGACACGACTGAGCGACTGAACTGATTTCATTTTTTTGATGCTAACATAAATGGTATTGTGTTTTTAATTTCAAATTCCATTTATTCATTGTTGGTTTATAGGAAAGCAATTGGATTTTATGTATTAACTTTGTATCCTGCAACCTTGCTATATCCGTTTATTAGTTCCAAGGAGTTATTCGTTTTTTGGTCAGTTTTTTTGGATTTTCTGTGTAGATGATCATATGATATGTGAACGAAGACAGTTTTATTTTTTCTTTTCCAATCTGTATAGTCTTTATTTCCTTTTATTGCCCTGGCCAGGAGTTCCGGTTTTAAGCAGTGGTGAGAGGGGGGGCGTTTTTGCCCACACCAGATCTTAGTGGAAAAGCTTTGAGTTTCTCACCATTCAGTATGATGTTAGCTGTCGACTTTTTGTAGGTTATCAAGTTGAGGTAATTGATCTTTTTTCCTGTATTGAGACTTTTTACTATGAATGGGGGTATTTGGGGAGCCTCCATGGGACGCTTAGGGGCACACACTTGGCAGGGGAAGGCTGAGGGAGACCCCCTATCCTGTCCGGGTCTCTGTCCCTGAGCGAATCCAGGGTTCTGAGAAGGGCATTTCTGGAATGCTAGTGCCTTCCTTGGTCTGGGGTTCTGGTGACAAGGGCCAGTGTTGCAGCCCAAGGGACCTGGCCCCACCTGAGCCCCCAAGGGCTTTTGGACTTTCAAGGGTGAATTGGGTGTTTGTGTTAGAAAGTGACCCTCCCCACTGGGATGTCCTGCTCTGGGTTGGGGGTGGGCTGGTTCCCATACCCCATGGATAGTGAGGAGGGAGGTGTCTGCTGGGTGGCTGGGGGGTGGGGGTGGGGGCCAGCCTTGGTGAAGGGCTGTGAGATAGGTGGAAGAGTGAGTCTGGGGGATCCCAGGAAATAGTGGCATGGGTGCTGCTTGTCCGTCAGGCAGCCATGTCTGAGTGTCCTGGTAAGGGAGTCCGGGCGCTGTATTGAGACGATAGATCTCTGGTCCCCTTGACGTGTCATTTTCCATAGGACTAGAATTTGATGGTGGATGTTTGTATTCCCCATACGCTTGGTGTGGAGACCAGGGGTCACTTCTCTTATGGCAGAGCCCGGCTTGTGCAGGTTAAGCACTTTGCGGTTGCACGGTGTGAGCACTTCCTTCACAGCAGAGAGAAGGGCTTGTTTTCTCAGTGTCCTGTGAGATGTCACTACCTCCACTCGTGAGTCTGGTTCTTTACAACCAGGCTGTGCCTCTGGAGGTCTCCCTGAGGGTAGCTTCACCAAGGATCCACCGAAGACAGTGTCCTTTTTCTTTTGGGTAGGGTCTTCTCTACTTGTGGCTGAGTTTACAGGTTCCCGTTCACGTCTAGGGTTCCTGTTTTAGGGACGGGAATGTCAGGTTCCCTTGCTGGGAACGAGTGTGAGTGCTCACTATCTTTAGGAGAAGTCTGCTCTCAGTGCCTGCTTCTCACTCTGAGAAGGTGGTGCCTCAGGGCTGAGGACAGCAGTCAGGAGACAGCTCTGTTCAGAATGGCAGGAGTTTGGAATAGATGTGAGACAGATCTTGAAAATGGCTGGCAAACACATGAACAGTCATCAGAGGAATTC
Organism: Oryx dammah; assembly: GCF_014754425.2. Classification (NCBI taxonomy): domain Eukaryota; kingdom Metazoa; phylum Chordata; class Mammalia; order Artiodactyla; family Bovidae; genus Oryx; species Oryx dammah. The sequence goes on along the minus strand of NW_024070194.1, from coordinate 28,225,656 downwards.
TGATGAAGGCCTCTGTGGGGTCCCCCCACTCCGTCCACTCCCACTGAGGCAGGTAGAGTGAAAAGGACTGAGCGCACCTCCAGTGGGCGGATGTGTGGGGGTTGTTTCAGAAGTGGCCTTGGTACGGTACACGTTTCCTCATCTTACAAACAAACCGGGTAAGATCTGGTCTCTCAATTTATTTCCATTGTAGAAAATGTGATGAACAGGAAAAAAGTGTGGGAAAAGAATGATTATTATTAATGTGTACTGTTATTTCTGTCACCAAGAGGTCATTATAATAATCTCTGACCCATTGTTTCTTGATGTCCAGGATTTCCCAGGTCCTTAACTATGCTCTGGCTAACATGATCTTAATGGGTGTGCATGTAAGTGACCCGTCATTCACTCTTCAGTACTAGTCTAGTGCCAGCTCTGGGCCAGGCCTGGTTGTGCATGATGGGACCCTGCAGAGAGGGAAGACGTGCCGGGGCGGGCAGGAGCGTGTGTGGGGTGAGTGGTGGAGGGTGGGTTCCTCACGTGCCTGTGTGGGCGGGCTCTTGCTGTGGGAGCGACCCAGATGCTTACTGTGTCTTCTCGTGTGTGTCTCCTCATGGTCTTGGCTGAGTCTGGGGTTGGTCTGTGTGTTGTAAGGAGAGTGGCTCACACAGTGTTTCTGGAGGTGCCTCTGTCTTGTTGTCCCCTGTCTCTGCACTGGGGGCCAGGTGGGGTGGGGATGGCTCTTCATTCTGTCCTGCTGGGCTGTGAGTGCTCACTGTGTCCTGTGCTCTCGGGGCCCCAGGCCTGGAGATGAACTTTTCCCAGCGAGATGGGGAACAGTCTTTAGAGGAAAATGGCTCTGGAAAAGCCAGGGGCTGGGCCTGGTCTCTGAGGGGAGGGGCTCCTCTTGGTGTTTCTAACACAGGTTACCCGCCAAGTCTTTGACACTGTGTGTGTATTTATAGTGTTAAGATATCATTTACTTAGGTCTGCACTGGGTCTCCACTGATGCACAGAGGCTACGCTAGTTGCGGTGGCTTCTCTCGTGGAGCATGGCCTCAGTGGTCTTGGCGCATGGGCTGCAGAGCAGATTCTTACCCACTGTGCCACCAGGAAAGCCCTTCTTTGCAGTTCTTTATATGTTCAAGACTCCATTAAAATAATCTTTTCTTTTGTTCTATGCTACCAATTTGATACATGGTTTACTTTTTTTCTATTTTTGTTTTACTTTGTTTTAAACTTTAGTTCCTATTTTTTTTGTTTGTTGTAATTTTGTATTTTGAACATGTGAAACATTTTCAGACATTTCCATTGTATGAATGCTGAGCTTTTTAGAAGGACTTTCAACTCTAGTCCTGCTTTCTTACCTTCCCTTAGAGGGATAAATTATATTAGTCTGTGGGCCCTCTTTTCAAGTATGTCTATTTGTAAAAATAAATTTGTGCACACAGAGATAATATTCTTTCCCCTCTTTTTTCTATAGGTGGCATATACATCGACTTGAATCTTGATTTTCTTTTTTTAGCAGTGTAACCTGGAGATCATCACCTAGTGATGTTTTGTTTGAAAAACTACATTTTATATCTAGGATACTCTGAGGAGAAATCATTTTTTGTAGTGATACCTTTCTGCATGTTCAAACGCTAAAACTTAAAAGTAGGTTTGGAGGGGGATAGTTGAAAATGACGTTTTACTTTTTCCTGAATGATCAAAGGCATCCATCAGCATGGGTCTGCCGGCAAGTGTTGGGCTGGAGGTGGAGGGCGGTCCTACCTGTGGAGGGCAAAAGCCTGGTGGTCCTGGTCCAGTCTGCTGTGCACTGGGAGTGGGGCCTCAGCTTCCAGGGTGACTTGGAAGTCTGGTCTGTGATGCTGTAGGGTTGACAGGGCTCGTCTTGAAACACTCATCAGCACACGTTAAAATCTTTCTGGGGGTATTTGCATGCAACAGAATGGATCTGTTTTGAGTACACAGATTGAATTTTGAGAAGTGGATGCCCTGTCTGTCCCCTGTCACAAGACGCAGGACTCTTGTTTACCTTAGGTCACCCTGGGCCCACGCAAATGTCCTTTTTGCTCTTCTGTCACTGCCGTCTGGTTTTGCCTTTCTAAAAGTTCCTGTGTATAAAATCATGTGCCATGTGCTTTCTGGTGTCAGTCGCTCTTCCCTCTGTGCATGGTTTGAGTTCACCCACGTGGCTGTGTGTGCCACTGATGCGTTGATCGTGCTGAGCAGCATTGCATGTTTGGACACACACCATACGTTCATCCATTTGTGGTGGGTCACTTCCTGCTTTTGACTGTGACGATCGACACTTCTGTAACATCAGTGCCCTGGCTTCATGTGGACATGAGGGGACATGCTCTCCTCCTGCGAGAATGTTGGGAGTGGAATTGTTGAGTCGTATGGAAGCATACGTTCAGTCTCATCAGAGGCCACCTTACTGCTTTCCTGAGTGGTTGTGTGAATTTCCGAGAGTTCCTGTTGCTCCGTGTCCCAGCCAGGGCTTGGCATGGGAAGGCTGCTTCATCTTAACTGTTCCAGTGGATGTGCGGTGGTATCTCATTGTGTTTATTTTTTAAAGTCTTTTTTGTTAAGGCATAGTTTTCATACAGTAAAATTTACCCTTCTCAAGATATAGTTTTGTGAGTTTTAGCAAACATACATTATGTAACCATCACCACAGTCAAGATAGAAAATTGTTCCAAAGGCTGAAAAAGTTTTTCCTTTTGCCCCTTGCCTCGGTGGTTAGCTGGTCATCTGCCCTGTCTGTGTGATTTTGCCTTTTCTAGAATTTTATATAAATGAACTTACACAGTGATAGTCTTTTCTGTCTGCCTTCTACTTAGCAGAATACTTGTGAAAATTTCCAAGCTGTTGCGTATATTGGTATATGGCTTTTTGTTGTAAAGCAGTGTTCCGTGCTGTGGACGGATATGGAGTTTTATTTGTCTAGTCACCATTTGGTGGGTATTTGGGTTTCCCGCTTTCGACTATTAAGGATAGTGCTTCTGTGAGGCTGAATAACTGAAACTAGCACATATTGTCAATTTGACACACGTAAGAAAAAAATAATATGGCTTCTATAAACTTTCTTGTCAATCTCTGTATGGACGTGAGTTTTAATTTCTGCTGGGCAGATGCATGGGAGTGGGACTGTTGGATATTGTAAGTGAATGTTAACTTTTTAATCTGCCAAGCTCTTTTCCACAGTGGCTGTCCCATTTTACATTACCACCAGCGATGTATGATGGTTGTTTCAAATCATTGTTGTTAGTATAGTATTTTAAATTTTAGCTGGTTTCTTGGGTGTGTGATGCTATCTCATTATGGTTTTAATTTGCATTTCCCTAATGACTAATGTCGTTGAGCACCTTTTCGTGTGCTTATTTTTCATTTTCCTATCTTTCCTGAAGTGTGTATTCAATTGTTTCACCTGTATTTTTTAATTGGGTTGTTTGTTTTGTTATTATTGGTTTGGTAAGAGTTTTAAAAACATAGATACAGTCAGTCTTTTATCAGAATTGTTTTATAAGTGTTTTTTCTTAATCTGTGTTTGCCTTTTCATTTAACTGTATATTGCAAAGAGCAAGTTTTTAGTTTTAATGAAGTCCAGCTTATCAGTTTCTTTCAGTGTTCACATTCAGTTCAGTTCAGTTGCTCAGTCGTGTCCAACTCTTTGTGATCGCATGGACTGTAGCATGCCAGGCTTCCCTGTCTGTCCATCACCAGCTCCCGAAGCTTGCTCAGTCTCATGTCCATCGAGTCGGTGATGCCATCCAACCATCTCATCCTCTCTTGTCCCCTTCTCCTCCTTCCTTCAATCATTCCCAGCATTAGGGTCTTTCCCAATGAGTCAGTTCTTTGCATCAGCTGGCCAAAGTATTGGAGCTCCAACTTCATCATCAGTCCTTCCAAAGAATATTCAGTACTGATTTCTTTTAGGATTGACTGGTTTGATCTTCTTGCAGTCCAAGGGACGCTCAAGAGTCTTCTCCAACACCGCAGTTCAAAAGCATCAATTTTGCACTCAGCTTTCTTTATGGTCCAACTCTCAATGACTACTGAAAAAACCATAGCTTTGACTAGACGAACCTTTATCGGTAAAGTAATGTCTCTGCTTTTTATTATACTGTCTAGGTTGGTCATAGCTTTTCTTCCAAGGAGCAAGCATTTTTTAATTTCGTGGCTGCAGTCACCATCTGCAGTGATTTGGGAGCCTAAGAAAATAAAGTCTCTCACTGTTTTCATTGTTTCCCCATCTGTCTGCCTTGAAGTGATGGGACTGGATGCCATGATCTTAATTTTCTGAATGTTGAGTTTTAAGCCTACTTTTTCACTCTCCTCTTTCACTTTCATCAAGAGGCTCTTTAGTTCTTTGCTTTCTGCCATAAGGGTGATATTATCTGTGTATCTGAAGTTATTGATACCTCTCCCAACAATCTTGATTCCAGGTTGTGCTTCATCCAGCTCAGCGTTTCTCATGATGTAGTCTGCATATAAGTTAAGTAAGCACAATGACAATATACAGCCTTGACATACTCCTTTCCCAATTTTGTACCAGTCCATTGTTCCATGTCCGGTTTTAACTGTTGCTTCTTGACCTGCATACAGATTTCTCAAGAGGCAGGTAAGGTGGTCTGGTAGTCCCATCTCTTTAAGAATTTTCCAGTTTGTTGTGATTCACATAGTTAAAGGCTTTGGCATAGTCAATAAAGCAGGAGTAGATGTTTTTCTGGAACTCTCTCACTTTTTCTATGATCCAGCAGATGTTGGCAATTTGATCTCTGGTTCCTTTGCCTTTTCTAAAACCAGCTTGAACATCTGGAAGCTCTTGCTTCATGTACTGCTGAAGCCTCGATTGGAGAATTTTGAGCATTATTTTGCTAGCGTGTGAGATGAGTGCAATTGTGTGGTAGTTTGAACATTCTCTGGCATTGCCTTACTTTGGGATTGGAATGAAAACTGACCTTTTCCAGTCCTGTGGCCACTGCTGAGTTTTCCAAATTTGCTGGCATAATAAGTGCAGCACTTTTAAGAGCATCATCTTTTAGAACTTGAAACAGCTCAAGTGGGAATTCATATTATGTCTTATCAGAGAAGTTTTTGCCTGACCCAGGGCACAAGGATTTTCTCCCATGTACAGGATTTTTCTGTTTTTAGCTTTTACTCAATCCAGTTCAAGTTCATTTTGGGATGTTGGTAAGGTAGGGGGTTGAGATTAATTTTCTCCCCATAGAATATTCAATGGTACCTATTTGATGTCTTTGTTTATGGATTGTATTCTGATCCCATTTGTTTATCCCTGTCTACAGTTCTTGATTAGCACAGCTCCTTTATAGTAAGCCCTTAACTCGGGTAGCATCAATACTCTGAGTGCTCTTCTTTTTTAAGAATGTTTGGAGCTACTTGTTGTTGTTGAGTGGCTAGTTGTGTCCGCCTCTTTGTGACCCCATGGACTGCAGCATGCCAGGGTCCTCTGTGTCCTTGGAGCTACTTGAATTTCTTGCAGTTCCATATACGTTTTAAAATCAGCTTATCCATTTCCACAGATAAGTCTTCTGATATCTTGCCTGGGATTGTATTGAATCTGTGATCCAGATTTATGATAATTGACATCTGAAAGACATTGACTTCTGATCTATGAACATAGAATACCTCTCCATTTATTTAGGTCTTTATAAACGTTTCTCTCAGAATTATGGTTTTCAGTGTTTATGTCTTAGACATACTTTGTTAAATAAGCATCTCTTTAAGCATTCATATTTTTAAGCTACATAAGTGGTACTTAAAAATTTCAGTTTCCAGTTACTTGTTGCTAGTATTCAGAAATAAAATTGCTCATTTATTGACCTGTGTCCTGTGGCTGTGCCTAACTCATATATTAGTTCTTCTGGCAATTTTATGGATTCTTTAGAGTTTTCTACAGAGACAACTGTTTTGTCTATAACAGAGAGAGGTTTCCTTCTTCCTTTCTGATCTTCATACCTTTATTTTTCTTCTTGCTATATTTTACCAGCTGGGACCTCCGGTGTAATGTTGAATAGAAGCAATGGAAAGGGACATTTTTGCCTTGTTTCTGATTTGGGGGGGTCGTATTAGACTTCTTCCCTTTAAATGTATGATATTAGCTGTAGGATTTTCATAGGTGTCCTTTAGTGGGTTGAGGGAATGGATGTTTAATTGGTAAATGCCTTCCATGTTCATGTATTGAGATGTTGTGTGTGTGGGGTTTTTTTTGGGTCTGTTAATAAGGTATTACATGGATTTAGTTTTGAATGTGAAGCCATGGTGCATTCCTAGGATAAACCCCACTTGGCTGTGAAGCAGTATCATTTTGTGTACTGTTATATTTGATTTGCTGAGGCTTTTGTGTGAGTTTGTGAGGGCTGCTGGTGTTGTCTTCCTGCAGCATCGCTGTCTGGCGCTGGTACCTGAGGGATGCTGGCGACTCCAGTCTGCCTGCAACCACGCAGAGCTCCTGTGGGTCTTTATCCCTGACACCACTTGGTGTTGTCAGGCTTTTCAGTTCTTCAAACCTAGTGCGTGTGAAGTGCTGCCACACTATTGTTTTAGTTTTCATTTCCTTTTCCTCCAGGATTGAGGAAGTGGACATTACGTTGTACACTGCTGTTTGTGGGTATCCTTCTGTGAACGTCGGTTTATGTCTTTTTGCCCAGTTTTCTTTTGAATTTTTCTGTTAATCTGTAGGACTTCTGTCTGTATCGTGCTTATGATTCTTCTATAGGTCATGTAAGTGACCAGTTGTCCTTTCAGTTTACGGCTGGTCTTTTCACTTTCTTTATGGTATCTTCTGATGAACTGGAGTTCTTGATTTACTGTAGTGGAGTCTGTTTTTTTTCTTTATGTCAAATACCTTTTCCAGTCATATTTAAGAAGTTGTTTCTAACCCCAAGGTCATAGGTTTGGTCTCCTGTGTTTTCTTCTAAAACTTTAGTGTTTACTTCCACTTTTATGTCTGTGAACCTCCTGGAATCCGGTGTGCATATGGCACGTGAGAGTCAGTTGTCCTGGCACTGTTTGTTTGCAGTGACCTTCTCTGTCTCGCTGATCTGCATGTCCCTTCTGTAATATTTCTGTTTTTATGTTATGCAGGGGTCTGTCTCTGGACTGCCAGGATTTTCTCTTCATTTGTTTTTTCATCAGTGCCATCATGTCCATAAATCGTGTGGCTCGTGCCAACTCTTGGTGTCCAGTGGAGCCAGTGTCTCACCAGGTTTTTCCTGAGAATTATCTGTGCTTGTCTTGGTATTTTGATCTTTCTTATACATTTTTGAATCAACTTTTCGAGGCCCAGGTTATTTTGATCAGAATTGTATTTATCTGGCTATGGTTTTTCCTGTGGTCATGTATGGATGTGAGAGTTGGACTGTGAAGAAAGCTGAGCGCCGAAGAATTGATGCTTTTGAACTGTGGTGTTGCAGAAGACTCTTGAGAGTCCGTTGGACTGCAAGAAGATCCAACTAGTCCATTCTGAAGGAGATCAACCCTGGGATTTCTTTAGAAGGAATGATGCTAAAGCTGAAACTCCAGTACTTTGGTCACCTCACGCGAAGAGTTGACTCATTGGAAAAGACTCTGATGCTGGGAGGGATTGGGGGCAGGAGGAGAAGGGGACGACAGAGGATGAGATGGCTGGATGGCATCACCGACTCGATGGATGTGAGTCTGAGTGAACTCCGGGAGTTGGTGATGGACAGGGAGGCCTGGCGTGCTGTGATTCATGGGGTCGCAGAGAGTTGGACACGACTGAACGACTGAACTGAACTGACTTTGGGTCAATTTGGGGAGGATTGCCATCCACAAATAGTACATATGTATTCATGAATATGGCATATCACTCTACTTAGTTCTATATCTTTCAATCAAATTTTATAATTTTTTTCTATTATAGGTCTTGTGCATGTTTGGTTGGATTCATTCTAGGACACTCTAAAGTTTATTCTGTTATCGTAAATAGTAGTTTTTTAAAATGGCATTTTTCTTATTCTTTATTGATGAAATGTTGAATTGTAGTTGAGTTTTGGATATTGATTTTAAATATAGCAATGTTATTGAGCCATTTCTTTTAAAACTGTATGTGTAGTGACTTCCCTGGTGATCCAGTGGCTAAGACTCCCGCTCCCAATGCAGAGGGTCTGGGTTCGATCCCTGGTCAGGTAACTAAGTCCCACTTGCTGCAACCAAGACTCAGCTCAACCAAATAAAATGAGCAAATATTTCAAAAAATGCATATGCAGGTTTTGGGGTAGGGGTGTTATATGTAGAGAATACTGTTGTATGCAGTTATGACAGGTTTATTTCATTCTTGTCCTCATGTTCCCGCTTCTTGACCCGTTCTCTGGTCTGTGGGGTTTGCTAGGATCGCTGGTATGGTGTTGGGTAGATGGGTACTGCTTCCACCCTTGAATTGTTCCTGATACCAAAGGAAATGCTCCTGAGGATTTACCACTGGGGGTGGGAGTTTGGAGGCTCATTTCAGAGAGTTAGCAATGTTCCTTGTCTTCTAAGACTGTTTGCTTTTCCTGGCGGAGGATATTTATTTTCTAGTCCAGTGGATTTTGAGTTTATCAGATGCCTCTTCTCCTACTGTGGGGTTCCTCGTCAGCTCCTCACCTTCCTGGTCCTCTGGCTTCTCCTGCAGACCCATGACCCTCGCCTGGGCCCAGGGCCCTCCTGACGGGTGGCCGCAGGTCTTGGACCTCAGCCCTCAGTCCCTTTGGCTCTCTTCTTGGCGTGCCCCTGGGTGGTCTTTGCCTGCCATGCTGCAATGTAGGGTGCCCTGCCTTACCCCTCCTGACACTGACCCCTCTCCTCCCTCCCGGGTCGCTTTGGGGCCCTTCAGTTTAGACCAGGAGTGTGCCCTGGTTGCACCGAGCACTGGACACCTTCCCCCTGTAGCATGGCCCTGGCATCGACGGATCAGTCACATTAATCGATAGATGGTTGTGTTGATGGGAGGCAGTGGGTTGTGGCTAGTGCCTGCCTCACCTGCTGTGTGGGAAGCCCCTGGCCAGTGTGCATTTCTGGTTTTTCTCCAGGGTCCCACGCAGTCCAGCATGACTGGATCCTCCGTGAGTATTGGCGGCAGTGAATGAACGAAGGTGGTTCAGTCTCTGGTTTTGATTCTTCCTCTGAGGCCTTCTGATGAGTGAGGGCAGGTGGCTAAAGTTTGCCGTGAATCCTGGACTGTGCACATTGTCTGCCACCTGACCTTGGTTCCCTGGAAACCATGCCCGGTTCGCACTGTCCAGATGTCTCACAGCACGCAGACCCACCCTGGGCTTCAGTTGGCTGCCGTAGACCCAGGCCCTGTGCCGGCCCTCGGCCTGGATGCTGGAGCCCAGGGTGGGTTGGGGTCAGGGCAGTGGGCCACGTGTCCTGCCTTCGGCTCTCAGATCAGAGCATCCCCTCTGCTCTGGCCTCTTTGGCTGAAGGCCGACTTACTGAGCCTTTGAACATGTGAGAGGGTGGAGATGGACACATCTGTGGCGTTCAGGCTGGAGAAGCTGGTATTGACGCATCCTCAGAGTCAGAGCCTGCTGAGCACACTGTCTGGAAGAGGGGTTCTCATCCCTTTGCTTATTGACCTTGAGAAGGGCCTGAAGGTTCCTCCAGAGCGTCCTGTGTGTTCCCCTCCTGCCCTGTCTCTGGAGCGGCTCTCGACATGCACAGCTTTGTGGAGAGAAGGGGGTGCTTCAGGTCCCTGCCTCCTGGCTGCACCCCCTCCCCTGTTCTGGGAGGAGCATCTGCTGGTACTTTTACTTATTTACACATATTCTTACCCCCAAGAAGGAACAGAAAGTGAATGATAAAAACAGAAGATAAAGTTAAGGGAAAGTTTGAGGAAAGGGAAGATAAAGGAAAGATAGGGTAGACTGGGTTGAGTGGAGAAGTGCCCATCTGGGGTCTCTTGGTGCTGTGTGGTGGGGGCTGGGGGCACAGACTGGCTGCTGCCAGTCAAAGCGAAGGGAGCAGAGATCTGCAGGCAAGAGGGATTGCGTTGAATCACCCGTGGATGCAAGTTGTCCGCTAGCACGGAGTGTTCAGAACTCGGGACGTGGGTCACAGTGAAGCATGTTCTGGCTTTCTTCCAGAAGTTTGGGGAGGCTGCAGGCAGGGGCATCAGGCCCTCGGGATGCTGACTGACCTCTCAGCATGGCCGCCCTGGCAGCCGATGGGCGCAGGCTTTGGGCACCAGCTCCAGGGTGCGGAGGGAGGTTCAGGGCCTCCAGAAGAGCTTCGGGAAGCCTCTGAGACCTGTGGGTTGCAGGACTCTTGAAAACCTGAGGGGCTGAGAACCGCTGTGGGCTGACTAAGGTGCGGACAGCAGAGAGGCAGAGGGGGATCCGGGCCAGAGGCACACTGCACAGAGGCGTCCTCCACAGGTGCGTGGAGAGGCCCGCCAGTCACACGGTGGTTTCCTGTTTGCTGTGTGTGGACGTTCGGGGGTGAGGGCACTGGGCCAAGGCACCTCGTCGGGCAGATGCGTGGACGCGTGCTACCGTGTCGGGTGAGGCCTGTGTCAAGTTGGAGGGAGACCTTCCGTCCGTCGTGCTGTGCCCTTAGGGGCACACGCCATGTCCTTCTGAGGCGTTGTGTTCCTTCTGTCACCCAGAAAGGAGCGAGGCGACAGGCACGTGGAGCCACAGAGTGGCCCAGGACACGGGAGGCGAGTGCAGCGTCCAGGACGGGGCGGGGCAGCGCTGGCTGCTGAGGCTTGCGGGTGGCATCCTCGGTGGTGGACCTCGGGGAGGAGGGTCTTGCGGAGGAGGGAAGTGGAGCCCACCACAAGGGTTGAGAGGACCTCGAGGCTGGGGGGCTCTGGCACCCCGGCACTTCTTGGTGTTGTCTTCCTTTCTGGGGTGTCACTGAAGTGACAGGGCAGTCCCAGTGCTAGATTAAACAATGGTGAACCTGGGTCTTTCCCTGGAGGACAATACCCTGAGGTGTGTCTAGACCGGGTTTTTATCTCTCAGGTACATAACTGAGTGCGCACACGTGACTTTTCCGTGAGCTGGTCACGTGTGTTATGGTGCCATTGTTTTCTCACATCCCGTCCCATTGCACGTCCAAGGCACGTGTCCCAGCTGGCGCACAGGTGGGCTGCGTGTGGGCACGTGCAGCAGGGGTGCGGCTGCCTGAGCCCTGAAGGAGGGTGCCGCCGCACAGGGACCCCGCACTGCAGGGCCATACGCCCCTGCCCGTGCCAGGGCCCAAGGTAGAAAGGACACTGAGCTGCGTCTGGGGGACGGTCCTTGCCTGAAACCTGCGAGGTTAAGCATCTGCTCTTTGGCCCTTTGTGGTGTTTTTGGGAATTGCTTGATGGACATTTTTATGGTCAATTTTTAAAGTAGGTAAGACAGTTGTGGTTACTGACTGTTTAGTCCAGTTTGGGGTAAAATTTTGTTTTCAGAAATTGTACTCTAAGCAGGTCCATTTCTGGATTTCAGCCTGTGTGGACGTGCTTGGTGTGGGAAAGACCCCCTCCAGCCCTTACCCCCCACCGCCCACCTCATCCTGGTACTCATTCTCCAGCCTGTCCTGTGGGGACAGCTCTGCTGCCATGTGTGTGCACAGTAGTCAGCTTCTTTCCTTTCCTTATTTTTAATTGCAGGGTAGTTGCTTTACAGTGTTGTTTGCTTTCTGTTGTACAGCATGAATCAGCCGTAAGTACATGTATGTCCACCCTGGGAGTGAGGTTCTGAGGCCCGCGTCTGAGGCCCAGTGATGCCTTACCTTACTTAGAGCCGATGCTTGGTTTCATCAAAACTTTGAAAGTCACTGCGTGATGTGAAGTGAAAATCAGGTGTGGAGTCCTGAATCTCCAGCCGTGCTCTGCCATGACCCTGAGCCATGTTTGTGTGGGGGAAACCGGACTTGGAGCTGGAAGAAGTGGGTGGGGTCTGCCTGCCCAGGGCTTTTCTTGTTGTTGGTTTTAGGTCGTTTTACTTGCGCATTTCCTTGTGGCTGTGCTGACTCCTCATTGCCGGTGGGCTCTGCTCTCGTTGCAGCGAGCAGGGGCTCCTCTCTAGTTGCGGTATGCAGGCTTCTCACGGTGGGGCCTCTCTTGTTGCAGCGCATGGGCGCTAAGGCATAGGGCCTTCGCTAGTTGCGGTTCCCCGGCTCTGTAGCACAAGCTCAGTAGTTGTGGTGCGTGGGCTTAGTTGCTCCCAGGCCTGTGGAATCTTCCAGATCAGGGATCGAACCTGTGTCTCCTGCATTGGCAGGTGGATTCTTTGGCACTGGGCCACCAGAGAAGCCCTGTTGTTGTTTGTTTTGGTCAAAGGTTTCAGGTGTGTTTCCTCACCTTTAGCTTTGAAAGCACTGACAGTGCAGGCAGGCAAACACTTCTTTACGTGTGCAGCAGTCTTGCTCCGCCCTCAGTGTTCAGGTAGGTCCTGTGAGGCTGAGGTGAGGCCAGGACACAGGAGCCCCGCCTCCCACACGTCTGACCCCACCACCAGCCTTCCTGGAGTCACAGCTCTGTGGGTTTAGGCACTTTCTTTTAGGTGGTTTAAAAGGCAAGCAGCCCTAAGAGTGAAAGAATGTCTAGGCCGTAATTAAGTCAGTGTCACTGGTATCTGTGCTGGTGTCTGGCTGAGTTTGCTTCCAGTAGAGTAGTTGGGGGACCCCATCCCACAGGCACGTGGTGGAGGGGCCCCCGGCAGGACTGCGGGTGGTGTGGCAGGAGGTCCCCGTCACACCCTGGCCGGTGGCTATTCTCTTGGGCGTCGGTCTCAGATGCTCCACGAGGCTGGGCTCCTCTGCTGCTGCTGTGGGCTGGGGTCTGGATGGTCCAGTCCTGAAGTCCCTCCCTGGTTCCCTGCGTGACGCTCTCGTTCTCCGGCCGTGTCACGCCTCTCTGCATTCCTCTGCTCCTGGTCCGATTCTGGCTTCTTCAGCGTTCATGTCAGGGTTCAGGGGCAGTTTTATTTTGCATCTTGATTATGGAGGGTCTGCCGTTCATCGCACCGTCTCTGCAGACTCTCCGAGCCATCTGGCCAGTGATGGTGCTAGCAGTGCTTGTTGGGGGTGGGTGGGAGGGCAGGGAAGGGTCTGGCCCCTCCAACCCAACTGCTGTTCCCTGCTTGTGCCAGTGCAGCTGGGCCGTTCGCCAGGCCTGGGAGCCCCCAGCTGAAGCCGAAGGACATGCCTGTGTCCTGGGGGCAAGGGTGGGGCTGAGCACTGAAGGCCATGCTAAGAATGTCTCCCCAGAAGTGGTGACTTCCAGGTGGAGGATCCCAGGTGGAGTGGAAAATGCCTATTTAATTTGTCATGTAGCTCTGGCTGACCTACATTTTGGTTAAAAATACAGTGAAAAATGTTGGTATGAAAGGGATCAGGGAAACTGTAACCTTGGGTACAAATGCTGGAGTTGATCTTGAACTCTGGTTCTTGCAGGAGGGTGGGGCTCATTTAGTCCTAAGGACTGTTGTTGTACGCGGGCTGTGACGGGGACGTACCCCACCCCCACCCTGCACCACAGAGCTCCCTGTATTCTGTGCCTGTGGGTGCCCAGCCTCCCAAACAGGTGGTGTTGTGTCTGTCTTAGGTATGAGTACATGCAGCGTGGCCTTAACACGGGTGCTGTGGGTTTATGCTGCATGTCTTTCTGTAAAATCCTGAGCTCTCACAATGACAAAAAGTAGAAAATTGCCTGCCTTCATCAATAAAGAAGTTATAAATACATTTTGGATGAAATACGTAGCCACTGAAAATTATGGTTTTGAAAAGAAAACACCAAGCTGAATATCAACAGAATTACCCCAACTTTCTTTACGGTTATCAAAACACATATGTTGTACACGTGCTCATAGAACAGAGGGTGGAAAGAAACTCAGAGTCTTGTAGCCAGAGGGGGCGGGCTCCTGAGAGTTCCCGTCTTCCGGGTTCGTCTCTGAGTTTCTCAAGTCTGCTCTCATGAACGCTTGTCTCTGCACTAAGAAGGATGTTAGCATTATCTAACATGGAAGTTTGAGTGGCTTTTTGCTGTGTGAACTCGCCATGTCATGCTTGTCGCTTGTGCACACTGGCTGGTTTTGGTTCCAGAGCACTTTGAGTTGGGGGTGAGGGGTGTAGGGAGGGGCCTGGTGGGGTCCATGGTGCAGCCAGACTGCCAGGGTGTGTGTGCGGGGGACCTGGGGGCTGTGTGTCTGTAGGGCAGGAAGGTGGTGCCTGCAGGGGCCCTTCCCTGACTGCTCCCAGAGCTGGCCTGGTGCCGTCAGAGGGATGACGGCTCAGATGGCCTCCTGGTCCTCCCTGGGGCCGGAGTGCTGGGAGTCCCAGACCGGGTGCTGCTGTTGTGAACACAGACGGTTGCTTTTCTGTGATCTTTTATCTAAAGTTTGTTTAAGTTACATTTTGAGACAGTTGTGTTTCTTTGCCTTTGAGTGGTACTGCAGAGTCATCTGTTAGAAATGAGCATTGTAACCAGAGTCTATGAGGTCCAGAGAGTGTGATGATGCCATGACTGTGTGGCAGATTCTCCCAGGTGTCACAGGCATGCCTGACTCCACTTCTTTCAGAGTCAGTGGCTGTATGCGTGGTACCCAGGGAAGCTGCCACGCCTTCTGGAGCTGCCACCCATAGAGCTGCTGGCTGGCGCCACCCGTGGCCCTCATGCCCGGAACAGCTGTCCTGGTTCTCTCTTTCCTGGGTCTGTTCCCACTGGAGACATTGCTGATGCTGCTGAGAGGTCTTGTCACTGCGAGAGTCCCACGTCACTCCTTGGCAGGAGTTTTGCTTCTGTCCTAAGCTTTCACTCTCACTATTGGCACATTGCATGGCCCAGTCTGTTTTTTTTTAGCCTTTTGTGTCCAAAGACCACTGTCACTTGATTGGCATATTAATCACATTGCTTTTCTTGATTGTTATTTAAATATTCCTTTGAATTTCTGCGAACATGATTTTTTAGGCAAATAAGCAAGTATTCGATAAAGTTTAGGCATCAGTTTGAAATTGGGGTATCCAGCTGTGGAAACTGAGGGGCCTGCTGGGCTGCCCTGTTCCCTTGTGTCCCTGTGATGAAGGAGTGGGGTCTCTGCATGGTGTCTGAGTGAACTGGTGAGTGAGTGGCTGGGAGTGTCACCAGGTCCCCTCTTTTGGGGCCCTCAGCACAAGCATGGGCCAGGGTTGATGACCGTGTAACCCCCTTGAGCTGCCCTGTGGCCTGAGCCTGTCCTGGGCATGGTGCAGACTTCTCAGGGCGTGGACATCAGTTCTGGCTGCCAGCCTGCCAGGCCTTTCTCTCCTCAGTGCTTTCACAAGCTCCCAGGTTTTAGAGATTTCAAAACAGTGAGTTATTTGCAGCAGCTGTGTTTTGTTTTGTTTTGAAAATATGGCTTATTGTCTTTCAGTTTAGTTTAGTCGCTCGGTCGTGTCTGACTCTTTGTGATCCCATGGACTGCAGCACGCCAGGCTTCCCTGTCCATCACCAACTCCCGAAGCTTGCTCACACTCATGTCCATCGAGTTGGTGATGCCATCCAACCATCTCATCCTCTGTCGTCCCCTTCTCCTCCTGCCTTCAGTCTTTCCCAGCATCAGGGTCTTTTCCAGTGAGTCAGTTCTTTGCAGCAGGTGGCCAAAGTATTGGAGTTTCAGCTTCATCATCAGTCCTTCCAATGAATATTCAGGACTGATTTCCTTTAGGAATGACTGGTTTGATCTCTTTGCAGTCCAGGGGACTCTCAAGAGTCTCCTCCAACACCACAGTTCAGAAGCATCAATTCTTCAGCTCTCAGCTTTCTTTATAGTCCAACTCTCACATCCATACATGACTACTGAATAGCTTTGACTAGACGGACCTTTGTTGGTAAAGTAATGTCTCTGTTGTCTAGGTTGGTCATAGCTTTTCTTCCAAGGAGCAAGTGTCTTTTAATTTCATGGCTGCAGTCACCATCTGCAGTGATTTGGGAGCCCAAGAAAATAGTCTCACTCTTTTCATTGTTTCCCTATCTGTTTGCCGTGAAGTGATGGGACCGGAAACCATGATCTTAGTTTTCTGAATGTTGAGTTTTAAGCCAACTTTTTCACTCTTCTCTTTTACTTTCATCAAGAGGACTTTAGTTCTTCTTCACTGTCTGCCATAAGGCTGTTGTCATCTACATATCAGTTTATTGATATTTTTCCCAGCAATCTTGATTCCAGCTTGTGTTTCATCCAGCCTGGAATTTTGCATGATATACTCTGCATTTAAGTTACATATGCATTATTGTCTTTATTTTAGTTTTATTTTTAAAATTTATTACAAGTTTTAAAGTTTTATGTTGGAGTATAGCTGATTTACAATATTGTGTTGGTTTTGAGTATACAGCAGGGTGGTTCAGTTATGCATGTATTCATTCGTCTAGGTTATCACAGAATATTGAGCAGGGTTCCCTGCACTGTACCTTGGCACATTATCTGTTTGAAAAGATTCATTCATTTATCTGGCTGCTCCAGGTCTTAGTTGTAGCATTTGGATTCTTTGGGCTTCCCCAGTGTCTCCATGGTAGAGAACTTGCCTGGCAATGCAGGAGACACAGGTTCGATTCCTGGGTCAGGAAGATCACCTGGAGGAGGAAATGGCAACCCACCCAGTATTCTTGCTTGGAGAATCCCCTGGACAGAGGAGCCTGGCTGGCGTGCTATGGTCCTTGGGGTTGCAGAGTCAGACACAACGGAGCACATTTATGTACACTTTAGAATTCTGTGGTTTTGGCGTACAGACTCTTCAGTTGTGGCATGTAGGGTCTAGTTCCCTGACCAGAGGTTGAACCCGGGCCCCCTGCACTGGGAGCAGAGAATCTTAGCCACTGGACCACCAGGGAGGTCCCAGTTATCTATTTTATGTGTAGCTGTGTGTATATGTTAAACCCAATCTCCTAAATTACTTTTCCCCACTCCCACCTTCCCCCTTGGTAATGGTAAGTTTACTTTCTAAGTCTCTGAGTCTGTTTCTGTTTTGTCAATAAGTTCATTTGTATCAGTTCTTTAGACTCCATATACAAGTGATATGATATTTGTCTTTCTCTGACCTACTTCACTTAGTGTGATCATTTCTAGGTCCATCCATGTTGCTGCATATGGCATTATTTTATTCTTTTTCATGGCTGAGTAATATCCCATTGTACATATGTACCACGTCGTCTTTATCCATTCATCTGTCAGTGGATACTTAGGTTGCTTCCTCGTCTTGCCTGTTGTAAATAGTGCTGCAGTGAGCATTGGGGTGTGTGTATCTTTTCAAAATACAGTTTTCTCCAGATATGTGCTCAGGAGTGGGATAATAATCCCTAGATCATGTGATAAATTTGTTTTTAGTTGTTTAAGGATCTCTGTTTAGATCTGCCCATTTTTAAATTTTTTGTGTTTTTTTTTTTTTGATATTGAGCTGCATGAGCTATTTGTATATTTTAGAGATTAATCCCTTGCAGGTTGCATCGTTAGGAAATATTTTCTCCCATTCTGTGGGTTGTCTTTTTGTTTTGCTTTTTCTTTTGCTGCAGCATGGCTCATTTGAAAGGGTTGTCTTGGAGGGTGCTGTCATAATGGGCACACATACAAGTGGTTCTTCTGGATCGAGAGTTGCAGTTGTGACACTGGGGAAAGGCTGTATTTCCTGATGTGATGATGGGTGTTGAAGGAGCTGGGACCAGCAGCTCCAAAGACTTCTCAGATGTGTACATTGGATGGAGCTCCTGTCTGGCTCAGCAGGGAACACCTGGTTGTGATGGCTGGCAGGAGGTTCTTGGCCTTGAGGTTTTCAGCTGCCCCTGTGGGGCTTCCCACTCAGCGGGCTCCTTGGGCCACACCCCTGCCCGGCTGAGTCCTTCTTCTGTGGGGTGCCCACCCTCTGCGAGCCTGGCTTTGGGGCGAGGTGTTCATAGGACTCCCTTTCAGCCCCATCGCTAATCTGTCATGGGAAATTGTGTGTAAGTTGTGTTACTGTTTCTAATGGAATCTAGAATGTAATTGGTGCTGGTTTTAGAAGCTAGAATTAATGTCACACTGCCTGCTAGGATTTGGTTTCCAGTGATGTAGCTGGAGCCCCATGAAGGGTGAGTGGTCCTCCGTGTCTTTGTGTCTCTGTGGGGGAGGGGGGTCCCAGGTCACCATGGACATACGAGGGGTTCTGTTCCTGGAAGGAGTGTCTGGGCTTCGGGCACTCCAGGCATGGCCCCAGGCATGTGAGTGGTGGGCAACGCTGTCTCGAGGTCCAGCCTAGTACCCAGGGATGGGGACCTGATGGGAGAAGAGGCCAGGCTGCCTCCCCCAGAGCCAGTGGAGGGCTTGGGAGTGACCTGCTTCTGGGCAGGGCTCGGGTCTGAGGCTCCAGCTGCGACCTCTCCTGAGACACCTGGTGCCTTGTGCACTTGGCACTCGGGCAGCCCGTGTGGGGAGCACACTTGGCCGTGGGGGCTCTTGCCAGGCCCTGGCCTCCTGACCTGCAGGCCGGCGTGGGGTGCTGTGGGGTGGACGAGGTGTGAGGAGCTCCGCTTGCTTGGCTGACGGCTACTCCTTGAATCGGTGAAAACTCCTCTCGTGTCTCTGTCATCCTGTGCACCATCTCTGCTGGCAGGTGTGCTCAGAGCCCAGGGATGGGGTTCATAGCAGCGCCCTCTCCTCCTCAGGGCTGTTGGCTCCCCATGGAGTCGGGCCCTGGGGCACATTCCTGACACCAGCCCCTGCCCCCGCCCCCCAGGTATGGTCCTCGTGCGGAGCGAGAATGGGCAGCTGCTCATGATTCCTCAGCAGGCCCTGGCTCAGATGCAGGCCCAGGCCCATGCCCAGGCACAGCCGCAGACCACCATGGCACCGCGCCCAGCCACCCCCACAAGTGCCCCTCCCGTGCAGATCTCCACCGTGCAGGTGAGCACGCACCCAGCCTGGGGGGGGTTGTGGGGGGTGGGACGGCTCGGCTGCCCTGGGAGGAGCTCAGGTCTCCCACCTGCACCCCTCCGCCGCACCCCCTCCTGTGACACCCCTCCTGCGCCTCCATTTCCTCCTCTGCAAAGTGCAGATCCTGCCGCCTGTAGGGCCATGACGGATGGTTAGGACACTTGAGCATGGGACCCAGTGAGTCCTGAGCCTCGTTAGCTGTTGTGACCAGGGCGGTGCAGAGGAGGTTTGCAGAACTATGTTAAACAGCACCCCCCCACCACACATAGCTGTGTGAGCCTTGGGGGCTACTCCCCCCACCCCCAGGCTGTGCCCCCTCACCGAGGCTGTGACAGGAGGACAGTTTCAGTGCCTGGGACTCTCCCCTCTCCCAGGTTCTGCCTCCTGGTGCCTTTCTGTCCCTTATGAGCTGGTTGACTGGGCAGAGACTAACATGGAGACTAGAGGGGTCCTGACGGCTCTGTCGTCCTGTGACTACAGCCGTGTCCCCTGGAGTTGGTGTCCTGCGCTGTAGACAGAGGGCCCCCTCCCTGAGCATCTGAAACAGCCCTGAGCAGCTTGCAGGGTCTGTGGAGGTCCGTTTCATCAGATGTTTATAAGATGTTCACTTTGACTGTTGTGTGATTACAGGAAATCAAAGTATTGATTTCCCAGACACACGCTTCCCTGGAAGACCACGTGGGAGGCTCTGCTAAGGGGTGTGTTACAGTTATATGATGACAGTTAGGGGGCCTCGCTGACACTGGCACCTACCCTGGGGGCCCAGGTGTGCTCTCTGTGCTGAAGGAAGGACCGTGTGGTGTGCCGCCTCTCACTTCCCTGCTTTTAGGCGACAACTCCTTGTTTTTCAGGCACCCGGGACCCCCATTATTGCACGGCAGGTGACCCCAACGACCATAATCAAGCAGGTGTCTCAGGCCCAGACGACGGTACAGCCCAGCACCGCACTGCAGCGCTCACCCGGGGTTCAGGTGAGCTGGGGGCTGGGTGGTGCCCTCGATGCTGGGGTCAGGGGTCGGGCCTCGCGAGTTTGGGTGCTGGCTGCCAGGGTTCGGGATTTGGGGCAGGAGATGCTTTGGAATAAAGTG
Source organism: Oryx dammah (assembly GCF_014754425.2). Classification (NCBI taxonomy): domain Eukaryota; kingdom Metazoa; phylum Chordata; class Mammalia; order Artiodactyla; family Bovidae; genus Oryx; species Oryx dammah. The sequence continues at coordinate 28,205,684 of NW_024070194.1, read as the reverse complement.
CCTTTTCTCTGCCCACCAGTGCAGGGGAGGCCAGGCTTGTTTAAAACTACACAGAGTTTAGCACCAGCTGCACTTTCAGAAGCCTCCCACTGTACCGGAAGCGCAATTAAAAAGCGTCACCTACTGACGTTTGATGGTGCAGTGTCTCTGAAGCAGAAATAATCTCCAGAGTGTATGTGTGTTGCATTGAGGAGGCTGTGTCCTCGCTGCATGTGTGTGACTGTGTGTAGCTCTCACAACACCCTCCCTGGTGGGTGCCGGCAGCGCGGTGTGGGGGCTTCTGGCCCTGATCCTGAGTGCAGCCAGCTTGGCCTCCTCACTCGCCTTGGTCTCCCCGCTTGCCCTGGTCTTGTCCTCATCTATCTCTTGGTGCCCGCAGCCATGACACCGCTTTCAGAGCAGCTGGAGGGGCAGTTGGTCCCAAGTAGACGAGCTTGGTGGTCTCTCCCGTGGCAGGAGCTGCGTGGCAGTGGCGCTTCCTGGGGTTGGGAGTCATCTGGCCGAGTTCAGCCTAGTTGGAGTGTCTGGGGCCTCAGCTGTAGAGAGAGGAGCCTTTTCTGAGAAGGTAGTGAAGCTCATAGTGAGCTTTTGTACCAGGCTTATCAGAACAGGTTCTGTCTGCCATCTCAGTATTGTCCAGGTGGAAGGTGTTTTCATGCGGCTAGTGGGAGCACGTGTGAGGGGAGCATCTTGACGGAAATGAAAACCTCCAAGAAGGGGATGTGCCCTGGCTGTTTCTGATTGTCCAGAAGCAGCTCTGCTATGCCTGCTGGTCGGTTCTCTCCCTTTTTTTTCTCTGAAGTTTTTTATTTGCCATTTTCTTGTTACGAAAGTAGTAAGTGCTTAATGTTACAAGTGAAAGAAAACATCAATGATAAAGAAAGCCCACCATCTCTTCTGACTGACATTCCTCCTGGGAAACCAGTGTTTACAGCCTGAGGTTGCAGACAGCTGCCTGCCCAGGTCCCCCCCGTCCCTTTGCCCCCCATGAGCAGCACCATCTGAGCACCTCCTGGAGGGCAGGCACCGGGACCTGCTTTGCAGAGAGCAGCCGCACGTGAGTCATGCTCAGGGTTATACTGCCCCCTACCTTCCAAAGTCATAAGAAAGTTTGGAGAAGTCTAGATTTTTACATTGGAAGAGAGCTAATTTACGATAGAGAAGCAGTGAACTTGTGCTCACATAGGGTTAGAAATTGCGAGAGTTTGACGAGCCCAGTTGTTTGATGTCTAGTTGTTCGTTTGTTTAAATGTATTTGTTTAGCAAAGTCACCCCTCCCTCTCAGCACCAACTACATTGAGCCCCTGCCTGGTTGAAAACCATTTCCAGAGCGTTTCTGGATGTGACTCACTTTGAGAGAGCAGAGAAGGGTGTTGTGGCAGCAGAGGGGAGCCCGGGACCCCAGTGAGTCCCGGTGCTGCCCTGTGGGGGGGCCTGCCTGTGTGACACACTGGATTTCTTGTCGCCAGCCTCCCTGCACGAGCCAGGGGATCAGCTGTTCGGTCTCTGTCTCTGTTTTCTTTTTTTCCTTTTAATTTCTGAAATGTGATCTGGGTGTTATGAAAAGGTTACTTGTCCTGGCCCCCCCATGACACTCCGGATTGACTCCTGATAGCCAGTTCCTTCTGGCCGTTGGCTTTGCTTCTGTCAGTTTTTGCTGCAGGTGCAAAGCGCTGCTTTCTTGGTGCTCCGGGTGGCAGCTCTTGAGGACACAGCCGTGGGGCTGAAATGGTCCCTCGAGGTCTCAGGTCCTGTGGGGCCTGCCCGCTGCGGGGAGTCTCACGAAGGCCGTCTGTTTACCTCATGCTTTGGATTCTCGTAGCCTCAACTTGTTTTGGGTGGCGCTGCTCAGACAACCTCACTTGGGACGGCGACAGCTGTTCAGACAGTGACACCTCAGCGAACGGTCCCAGGGGCCACCACCACCTCGACAGCTGCCACGGTGAGACCGCCTCTCGGGAGCCACGGGGCTGCGTGTTGGGGTCATGCTGCCCCAGCGTGCACGTGGGGAGCCATCGGGGTTTCCATGGCCCCGTACATGACGGGGTCTGAGGGCAGTGGCCTCTGCAGGGCCGCAGGGGGGCTCCAGCATCCTGCATCAGGCTTCCGGACTGTGGGAATGTCTGTGTGATGAAGCCCAGACCAGCTGCATTCAGGGACAGTGGGGCCTGCACAGCAGTTGTAGCCTACCAGAGCAGTGGCGCCATCCTCTTCAAGTTTATTTCCAGCAGTTTTCCTACATGTGGATGAGTGTTTAAACCAGTAGGATTGTGCTCTTGTTTGTGATTTAAAACTTTCTCATGTTTCTTTGCTGAGTGTTTTTCAGCATCTTTAGTAGCTGGTCATGATTCTGCTCCTTTTATTGTGTGCTTAGGTATCGGTTTTTCTTTGTGATAAGCAACGTCACAGTGAGTGTCTTGTAGACTGTCTTTTTCATTTATCAGTTACATTTCTGAAAGAGTTGCTGGGCTAAGTGAGCTGTGAATTTGATCTGTGCCTTGGGAGCACATGTTTTGGCTTATACTCCCATCATCAGGCGATGAGAGTAACTGCATTTTTCTGAAAGACATTTTAGAGAAGAAATATACATTTCTTATATAATACATAGCATCTTAGTTAAACCAAAGGCTATGATAATAGTCTGCTTTGTAAGAGTTTTTCACTTATACCTTCTTAATTTCTATCCAGGAAACTATGGAAAACGTGAAGAAATGTAAAAATTTTTTATCTACGTTAATAAAACTGGCTTCGTCTGGTAAACAGTCTACAGAGACGGCCGCTAATGTGAAAGAACTGGTACAGAATCTGCTGGTAAGAGCCCGCACGCCGGCCCCTTCCTTAGAGTGCAGTCCTTGGCTACTGGGGGCGGGTGGCGGCAGCCGCAGTCTGGGCCCCTCTCCCCTTGTCCTGATACTCTCACCCCTGGCTTCTCGGAGCCTCGCACCTGGACAGCTCTCCCAGGATCTCCTTTTCCATGTCAGTTGCTTGGCGTGCTGGCCACACAGGAGTGATGTGAGTTCACCAGAGATGGTGGGTGTTTTAAGGGCTTTCCCTCTCACTCCCCCACGTCTTCTACGGAGGGTCTTGAGTGACTCAGAAGTGGAAGGCAGAGTGACGAGCCCTTGCGGGGCAGCTGAAAGCTTCGTGGGTCCTGAGTTCTTATGTGGCTTTGCATCTGCTGTGCTGTGTTGCTGCCCACAGCCCCTCCCCAGTCTCATAGGTATTTAGTCCGGATTCCTGGACAGAACCTGGGAACCTGGGGACCCTCGCAGCCCCCAGGCTCCTGGAAGCTGAGTCTAGTGTCACCTGCAGGGCTTGGCCGGTTGTCAGGCTCACTTCTGGCTGCTGCCTCCGTGTCGCTGGGGTCCCCTCCTTCCCCCTTTCCTTGCTCTCGGTTTCTTTGTCCAGGAAGCCTGGTGGTTTAGCACACGGGCTGATGGCCATTTCTGTCCTGCTGCTGCTGGGTTTGTCAGCGCTGACCCTCTGCCTGCAGCCTCCCTTCCATGCCACGGGCTCTAGCTGGAGGGGAGCCGCCCCTGTGCTGGACACGTGGGTTTGGGGCTGGAAAGAAGTGAAGTTGCGCTCTCACAGCAGAAATGATCACTTCAGACACGCCTTAAATATTTTCAAGAAACTAAGAGATTGAAAAACAGTCTCACCTCCTGAGAGGAACAAGAACTCCCAGCTTTTTGTTTGTTTCAATTACAATTTACCTTCTAATGAACATTTGTAGTTAAATACATGCTGTTCGTTTTTCCCACGGCCCCTTGTCTGCAGCCCCTCCGGGGACTGGAAGCACGGGCTCATCTCACCATCTCTCTCACTTCCCAAAAGAGCGCTATCCCCCTGTGCTGTGCCCTTCTCAGGGTTCTGGGACCCCCGTCCTGCCCTCTTTGCAGCCCTGACTGCTCCCTTCTTGACTTGGGCCCAGTCAGCCCCGGGCTTGGAGGCTGGTGGGAGGTGGCCCTGCGTGAGAGGGTCCAGGTAGGCACCTTGTCTCATAGGACTCCTGGGTGTGGGCAGAGCCAGCCGGGTCGGTGCTCACGCCTCCAGGGCACCTGTGCTGCCCCGTCCCTGCTCACCTCTGGTCCTCCCGGGCTCATGCCCGCTTGCTGTGGCCCTTCTCATCTGGGCACGCACTTCTCTCTCTGGCGCCCCAGATACTCTGGGGTCTCAGTGTAGGTGTGGTCTCTCCAGGGAAGGGTGTCGCTGGCCTGCCTTACCTTCTGACTTGGTCTCGGGGGTACTTTTAGGCTTGTCTGTCTCCTGGCAGAATGCCTGATGTGCGGTGGTACTAAGAAAGTTGAGGAATGGCACAGTGAGCCCACAGCCTGGAGGGAGGAATAACTGTTTGTAAAACTCGAGACCTGAAGAAATACTGAATAAAGATACATGTGTGTAAACTTGTATTCACAGAGGAATTTTAATCTGAATTTTGTCTTTAAGGATGGAAAAATCGAAGCAGAAGATTTCACTAGTAGGTTATACCGAGAACTTAATTCTTCACCTCAACCTTACCTTGTGCCTTTCCTGAAGGTAATCTGAATCCTGCTGCGAGTGCCCAGTGTTGGGTGGGGGTGCGGTGGGCTCCTCTTCAGGGGGGTGGACTAGCACGGTTGTCACCCGTGCATTTGCAGCTTTCAAGCCCCTGAGGCAGACTGTTAAGTTTTCTCTCTGGAGGCTTTCCTGTAAGTTTTGAGACCCCCACTGCTGCTACCACAATGTCGTGTTGCACCTGAGGATCCAGAAGGGCCCTGTCCCCTTAGAGGGCGGCCCGTGTGCCCGAGGCTGAAGGGGGTTGCACTGCTGGGAGGCAGGTGTTGCTCAGACGCCTCTGCTGCCCTAATGCGCTTTAACCACCTGTCAGAAATGCTGCTTCTGGTTGGTGTTGAAACGTTTCCAGCCAGTTCTCACTGAGGGTGACCCTGCCCAGCGGCAGTGACAGTGTGGGGTGCTGACCCTGGGTCCCTTGAAGCCCCACATTGACGCTGGGGCGTATTCTCAGGGTTTTTGGGTCAGAGGAAGGGGTAGTGCTGCCAGCCGACCCCATGTCTGTCTTTCCGCCCAGAGGAGCTTGCCCGCCTTGAGACAGCTGACCCCCGACTCCGCAGCCTTCATCCAGCAGAGCCAGCAGCAGCCACCAGCCTCACAGGCCACCACTGCGCTCACTGCCGTGGTGCTCAGTGGCTCGGTCCAGCGCACAGCCGGGAAGACGGCGGCCACCGTGACTAGCGCCCTCCAGCCCCCTGTCATCAGCCTCACGCAGCCCACACAGGTGGGCGTCGGCAAGCAGGGGCAGCCCACTCCACTGGTATGAAGGCTGAGCCTTGCCCTGCTCCCCACCCGCCCACCTGCCCACGGCCCAGAGAAACTGGCAGGGGGAGTTTGGGGTGTTAAATCCTGAGTAGTGAACTTCGTAGTTTATTTCTCAGTAAAGCAAAGTGAGCCTGTTGGTTTCTACCCTCTGGCATGTCCGTTATCTGTACGACGGTTCAGGGTGTCCCTGGGTTAAGTGGACACAGTGTGTGTGTGGTGCATCTTAGCCGGGCATTGTCTTCAGTCAGGAGCCACGGCCCAAATACACGGAACTAGCGCAAGTGCTGAGTGTTGGGCACGTCTGTTTTCATGGCTTAGGACCCAGCTCTGCAGCCGTGGTTTGGGGCCTGGAGGTTCCCAGGTTTGCAGCTGCTGATGGTGGATTGGTGTGTGGTTCTGATCCAGGTTCTGGTTGTGCAGCTGTGGAGAAGGCGTCTCTGCTGGAAAGAGTGAGGTTTGAACCTGCTCTGGCAGGCAGGTGGAGTTCTCCAAGCATAGAAAGGCAGTTGCTGTTTTTTTTTTTCCTCTCCAGTTTCAAAGGGGTTTTGTTACTAAGTTGCGTGTGTGTGCTCAGTCGTGTCCAACTCGTTGTGACCCCATGGACTGTAGCCCTCCAGGCTTCTCTGTTGATGGGGATTTCTGGGCAGGAATACTGGAGTGGCTTGCCATTACTCCTCTAGGGGATCTTCCTGACCCAGGGATCGAACCTGTGTCTCCTGGACTGAAGACAAATTCTTTACCTCTGCGTCACCTGGGAAGGCCCTTTGTTCCTACTGTTGTTTATCAGTTGCTCAGTGGTGTCCAACTCTTTGCCACTCCATGCACTGCTGCATGCCAGGCTTCTCTGTCCTTCAGCATCTCCCAGAACTTTTTCAAATTCATGTCCATTAAGTCAGTGATGCCATTCAACCATCTTGTCCTCTGTTGTCCCCTTCTCCTTCTGCCTTCAGTCTTTCCCAGCATCAGGGTCTTTTACAGCGAGTCGTCTCTTCACATCAGGTGGCCATAGTATTGGAGCTTCAGCTTCAGCATCAGTCCTTCCAATGAATATTCAAGGTTGATTTCCTTTAGGATTGACTGATTTGATCTCCAACACCACAGTTCAAAAGCATCAATTCTTCAGCTCTCAGTCGTCTTTATGGTCCAGCTCTCACATCTGTACATGACTTCTGGAAAAACTAGCTTTGACTATATGGACCTTTGTTGGCAAAGTGTGATGTCTTTGTTTTTTAATACATTGTCTAGGTTTGTTACAGCTTTTTTCCCGAGGAGCAACTGTCTTTTCATTTCATGGCTGTAATCATTGTCTGCAGTGATTTTGGAGCCCAAGAAAAGAAAATATGGTGCTGTTTCCACTTTTCCCCATTTGTTGGCCACGAAGTGATGGGACCAGATGCCATGATCTTAGATTTTTTTGAATGTTCCTATAGACAGTTAAAAAATTTAATAAAACAATGGAGGTCTTTTTGTTACTTTCGTAGGTTGTAGAGTGTGTATTTTATGATAACGCCCAAGTGATACTCAGGTGGGTGATCAGAGTCTTGAGGGGAGTCCTGGTTTTTCACCTGCTCAAGTTGAAATCTGTGTTTCTTTCTGCCTTCATTGATGGTGAGGAAGATGGGCTCCACAGAGATGGAGAAGTGTCTGCTGGCCACGGCTGGAGCCGGTGTGCCTTGGGCCACTGTGAGGGCAGGGCTCCCTGCGCCCCTTCTCCAGAGGGGAGGGCTCTGCTTTGATCCTGCTTCATTGCAGCAGGAAGATGAGACACAGCAGAGTCAGGCGCTGCGATCATCACCTGCTGCCCTTGAAGCCTGTGGGGACAGGAAACCCTGGGGTTTTCCCTGAGCTTGTGCCAAAGCGTGGCCTGCACCTCTGGGGGCCATCGTGCATCTGTTCTTCCGGATGTCGTGAATTTCCACAGGATTTATTGCAGAGATAGTGTGGTCCAGGGCACCCCCCCCAGCCTCTCCTCGAGTGCTTGTAGCACAGGGCAAGCCCCCAGGTGACTGTTGTAAAACTCAGAAGCTGGGTTTTGAGCATCTGGCCTGAGGCTGTGGTGGGTCTCAGGCGGCCCTGGCACCCGTGCTGGCATCTGGGGAGAAGCTGCCTGTTCCCACTGGTTCAGAAGCTCTCCGGACCGTGTCCCCTGGGCGCTGACCTCAGGGCCCCACAGGCGGCTCTGCTCCAGGAGCTCAAGGCGGTGTGGAGGCACTGGACCTGGGGTACCATCCAACCTGCCTGGTCCCTTGGGACAGCTGGGACCCGGGGCTGGGTAGGGGTGTGTGCTCACGCGCCCCGTGGGCTCTCTCCAGGTGATCCAGCCACCACCCAAGCCTGGAGCGCTGATCCGGCCGCCGCAGGTGACACTGACGCAGACGCCCATGGTCGCGCTTCGGCAGCCCCACAACCGCATCGTGCTCACCACGCCCCAGCAGATCCAGCTGAACCAGCTGCAGCCAGGTGAGCGCCTGGCCCTGTCCGCCTGGTCCTCATCACCGGGGGACTCACAGCTCAAGCTTGGCTGCTTCACATGTGCCCTTCAGTCCCCACCCTGGCAGCATGGTTTTTAGAGGACAGGATTCCTTACCAGCAGTCATTCTTACACCTCAGAAAGTTTGATGAAGTGCAGGAAAATAAGTGCTTGAGAGAGGCTCCTTGCACTTTTACTCTAGTTTAGAGTTAGTAACGTGGTGTTTCTTACGTTTTAGGAATCTTCCTTGTGGTGGGTTGGGGGTAACGGCCTCCCTCGGCCGACTCAGCCCTGGTGCGAGTCTGTGCAGGGGTACACCCTTGTGTCTTGCTCTGCAGTCCCTGTGGTGAAACCTGCTGTGTTACCTGGAACCAAAGCTCTTTCTACTGTCTCCGCACAAGCTGCTGCTGCACAGAAAAATAAACTCAAGGAGCCTGGGGGAGGCTCGTTTCGGTAAGGAGTGTGCACAAGAGGTGCCAGAGGGAAGGCCACGTGGGTGCCGGCCTGTGCCTAGGAGCGACTGCTCTGTGGCACCTTTTGAAGCTGCGTCCCCTCCACGCTCAGCTCTGATCTCCATGCGTGTGTTTTCCCACTAAGCAACTTGGGGAGGTTTGCTGCAGACACAGGGTTGGAAGGCAAGCCAGCTGACTGTGCAAGCTGGCAGGAGATTTGTTTCTGAGATACGACGGCTCAGCCTTCTGAGTGCATCATGGTCCTCATAGAGGACGCATTGCATGACCTTCCATCAGTTTCAGAGCCTTTAGAGGTTCTGTGCTCTGGTTTCTTGACGGGCAGCTGGTCTGAGTGTTGCCCTAGGAATGGCTGCACTATCTCCTCTGGTTTCAGTCCAGAGGTAGTGAAGTGTGCACGTGTTGGGGGCCCGTTGGTCCTTCCCTTCACAGATGCTCCGGCCCCAAAACAGTTAGGGAGCAGGCCTGGTGGTGTCAGCACTGGGAGCCTTTGGGGCCCACATCAGAGCTGGGCTCCAGGCAGGGCGAGGATGTGGGGGCCAGGCAGGGTGGGAAGGATGCTTGTGGGGGTGAGGGAGGTTGTGGAGGTGGGAGACACGTCCACCGGCGGGTCAGAGAGGAAAGAAACGAGGGCTCCCAGAGGCCATGCTTCCTTCTGTAGGTGAGGGAGCCAGCTATGCAGAGCAGGTCAACCAGATGGGCCTGGTGGGGTTGGGTCCCTGCTGAACACTCAGGTGACAGCTCTGGGAAAGCCACGGCTGGGGCTGCCCACCTGCCCTGGGGCCTGGGGCCAGTGACACACAATGGCAGCAGCACACCCAGCGCCCAGGTCTTGTCTAGAACTGATTGTTCCACAGTGACCAGGCACTTCGTGAGGCTGCAGGTTCCAGGCGGGGGTCAGGAGGATGCAGGATAAGTTAGTGCTTTTCCAGTGGTTAGAAAGCAGTGCTCGAGGGTCAGAGTTTCGCAGAGTTCTACCCCTCATTGAGTTAGAGTCGCTGCCTCTTGTTTCCTGAAGGGACGATGATGACATCAATGACGTAGCATCCATGGCTGGAGTGAACCTGTCAGAAGAAAGCGCGAGGATATTGGCCACAAACTCCGAGTTGGTGGGCACCCTGACGAGGTCCTGCAAAGACGAGACCTTCCTACTCCCGGCACCTCTGCAGAGAAGGATATTAGAAATAGGTACAGCCCTGGCCTGTTGGGCCCCCCGTATGGGCTTGGTGAGGACCACAACTGCATGCTCAGTGTGGCGCTGTCCTGGGCTGGGGGGCACACCTTGTTCCTGGTCACCTGTTTTGCCAGGGCTGTGCTTTCCATGGGGTTGACAGTGGTGGTCTCAGGGAAGCAGGTGTAGACCCCCTCCCCTGCAGGCCTGCCTGGGGTGCCCTCAGGTTGCACAAAGCCATAACCAGTGAATAAGAGGAAGACAGTGAAGGGAAGAACAGAGCTCCAGTGATGGTAAAGTGCTGCCTGTCCCCAGGGAAGAAACACGGCATCACGGAGTTGCACCCAGACGTGGTGAGTTATGTGTCACATGCCACGCAGCAGAGGCTGCAGAACCTGGTGGAGAAGATATCAGAGACGGCCCAGCAGAAGAACTTCTCTTACAAGGTAACTGCTGTTTCCCTGGGGCCACTCCCTGTTGTTAGGCAGCCAAGTGTCCAGCCTGTTTCGAGTTTTCCCAGAACTGGATTTGGGGAAAAGGCTACTGCTTTCAGCCCCATGGTGCCCTTGGGTGCTGTCCGTCTGGCTGGGGAGGAGGATCCCGAGGGGACCTGGCCTCTGGGTTAAAGAGCTGATCTGCTGGTCCAGGCAGGGGCCTCTTCATCTCTGCAGTGGGTGGAGTCTTCCACCCATTCTCCCCACTCCCCCGGAGTCCTTGCACCTGAGGCCCCAGCTGTCCCTGTAGATCTAAGGGGATCCCGCCCACTTGTGACTTGGAACAGCACTCCGTTTTGTTCTGTGGAGGTCCACTTTCAGGGTACCGTGGAGCAGCCAGGTGCCTGCCGAGCCCTACCAGGCACTGCCTTCAGAGCAGCATTTGGAATAAAAGCATGTAGCCGTTTGCTTTAAAAAAATATTTTTTTATGTTACTATAAAAATTTTAGCTGTCAGTTAAAAAAAAAAATCAAGTGATGTTCGGTCCTGGATTTCGGCACCAAAAAAAAAAAAAAAAAAAACAAGTGATGCCAAAGTATGTAAAATGGAAACTTCCCTGTGAGCCCCAAGGAGACTCACCTGCGACGGCATGTGAGCGTCCAGAGCACTTATCAGATGTGGAGCTGGGAGGTGGAGGGGGGACGTTGGAGTCTGCGCACCAGCCTGGGGATTGGGCCAAGGGAGGCCGGAAGCGGTATGCCGACTGTCTGGCTGGGCTCCCAAGTTTATGACAAACAGTGTTTTCACTTTTTTGTAGGATGATGACAGATATGAACAGGCAAGTGATGTCCGGGCTCAGCTCAAATTTTTTGAACAGCTTGATCAAATTGAAAAACAGAGAAAAGACGAACAGGAAAGAGAGATCTTAATGCGGGCAGCAAAGGCAAGTGCTTGTGGCTCAACTCAGTTTTCCCATCTCCATCCTGAGTGTTCACACACACGCTCCGGGCGTCCAGCAACTGGAGCGCTCACACACACGCTCGGGATGTCCGGGAGCCGGAGTGCTCACACACACACTCAGGGTGTCCGGGAGCCCGAGTGCTCACACACACGCTCGGGGTGTCCAGTAGCCCGAGCACACCCACGCTCAGGGTGTCCGGGAGCCCGAGCGCTCACACACACGCTCGGGGTGTCTGGGAGCCTGAGCGCTCACACACACGCTCGGGGTGTCCGGGAGCCTGAGCGCTCGCACACACGCTCGGGGTATGTGGGAGCCCTCACGCTCACACACACACTCGGGGTGTCCGGGAGCTGGAGCGCTCACACACACGCTCAGGGTGTCCGGGAGCCTGGGTGCTCATACACATGCTTGGGGTGTCCCAGAGCCCGAGCAGTATTTGAGGGTGACCTCATGATACAGTGCACGGGACGGGGAGCATTCAAACAACAGCAGCCACTCACTGTGTGGGCAGGTACCCTAGCTGAGCGGAGCCCTGTGGGCTGCCCGCAGCCACCGTCCTCAGGCCATACCACATCAGATTCTACAGTTGGCAGACCTGCCACAGGCCACATCATGGTTCTTCTGTCCAAGTGGTATTGATTTTCTCAAAAATGTTTGGTTTTTGTGATGATAAATTTTCATCTTTTGGCTAGAAGCATTTAAAAAATTTGACGTTTTCTGTTGTAAGACTTAGATTTTGTTGTGTCACGAATAAGATAACATGTTTGTCGGATGAGAAATGTTTCGGTCATAACTTATTTTCCTTTTTTACCTGTTTGAAAAAATAGTCTCGATCCAGACAAGAAGATCCAGAACAGTTAAGGTTGAAACAGAAGGCAAAGGAGGTAAGCTTTTCTAGTCCAGGAACCTGCATGGCACACTGGAAAGTGTGTTTGTATTCAGCCTGAGCACTGATGGGTGAGAGAGGGGCTGAGGAAGTGATGGCATACCTGCAGTGGGCCTCCACGTAGCGACTGACACCTCTCCAGGTGTTTGCCTGTGCAAACCGTTTGTGTCCTGCTTTTACATTTCATGGTAATTTCTCATTCGGGGTATCCAATCTCTATACTCAAAATTTGCTCATGTTTTCTGAGCTTTAAAAAATTTTTTTTATTATTGCTTTACTACTTCTATGATTGTAAAATATGCTTACTGTCTAAAAAAAAGTCAAACTAAAAGTTTTATTTAGAAAAATATGGAAAACCCTTTGGTGTCTGTAAGAAAGACAGACTTTACTACTTTCTTCTTGTAGTAAGAAAGAGGTTCATGAAATGACAGTCTCTGTTTGCTTTTTAAAACAAAGATGCAGCAACAAGAACTGGCACAGATGAGGCAGCGAGATGCCAACCTCACAGCACTAGCCGCCATCGGGCCCCGGAAAAAGAGGAAAGTGGACTCCCCGGGACCGGGATCAGGACCAGAGGTACCGCTCGGATGCAGGGACAGGGTCTGGAGGGCCTCTGGCATCAGCCTCCCACTCACCCTCCAGGGAGTCAGGCTTTCGCACCATTTACATGTTGTCTCACCGCCCTCAGAATACGTTTTACATTCGATGCTTTATATCAAACAGCCTATTTGTGGGTGTCACCTGAGCCATCCCTTTGCAGGAGGAAGTTTGAAATCTGTAGCTTATACAATGAGGTTTAGGCTGACTTTGGAGACCATGCGGGGCAGTCAGTCAGCAGAGTGACCTTCCTTGAGTTGACTGTCCTTGAGTGTGGATGTGAGGTGAGCCCAGATCCCAGCACGAAGGAAAGCTGTGGCCTGGTTCTGTTTGTCCACATTTTGTTTGCTCTTGTATCTTTATATATAATTACAAACCCTTCTTTAAAGTATCATGGTTTTTTTCTTTAAACTGCCAGTTGTGAATCTCAGGAAGAAGGAGAACATTGTCTTTTATATTTACCTGCTGACGTGCCATTTCTGATGTTTTGGGTTCCTTCCTCGAGTTCCAGGTTTCCATCAGCAGTGTTTCTCTTTGGCTTGAAGGACAGCATTTAGTGTTGCTGGTAGTGCAGTCTGCTTGGTGATGGGATCGTTCAGCTTTCGTTTACTTGAAAGTGGTTGAATTTCCTCCTTAAAATTTTGAATGAAATTTTCCCTGAATAGTCACAGTTTTTTTCTTTCAGCTCTGTTTTTTAAAGTTTATTTCTCTCACCTTCTTGACTAGGCCAGGCAAATCCAGATACGTATAACTAAATTTAATAGAATGACAGACGAACAGGGATAAGCGATGCTGAGAATTTTAGCTACCTTTACATTTTCCCTATCTCCTGAGGCCTAATTTAGTGCTGGTCTCTCTCTCTTTTCCGAGGGAGCTCCTATTCTCATTTAGCCGTGTTGTCTTGCTCCAGTTCACCAAGAAGATGGGAGGTGTCCCAGTGTGCTCTGCAGAATTACAGAGCTCTTATTCTTTCTTAGACCTGAACACAGCCATGAACGTGTGACCGTCTGCATCCTAAAAGAAGTTGTTGCATAGTATTCGGGGTTCCACTGTGGTTTTCAATCCTTGTTTCCTGTTGGTTATGAGTTTCAAGATGATGGTCTTGCTTCTTGGAAGTCTGCTGTCTTTGTTTGTTTAGACTTGGTTCCCTTGCCCTCTGCTGGGGTTTCTCTGGGCTTCTTGGGTCGGTAGCTCACTGTTTCTCCTCAAATTTGCAGCACTTTGGCCTTTACTTCTCAAACCTATCTCTGTTTCAGTCTTTCCCTGTGGGGTTTCCCAGGTATACCTCTGTTAGTTCTCCTGATATTGCCCTGTGGGTCTCTGAGTCTGTACCTGTTTTTCTGTTCACTTTCTTCTCTGTTTTAGACTGGATAACCTCTGCTGATCTGTCTTCAGATTCTCTGTCATCTTGCCTGTCCAGTGAAGTTTTCCTTTGTTGACGTATTTGCAGCTCTGGGATTTCTGCCTAGATCTTTTTTTTTTTTTTAATCATTGCTAGTTCTTTGCTGAGATTTCCCTGTCTGCTTCTTATTGAGGCCAGATTTTCCCGTCATCCTTGGAACCTCTTTGTAAAAGCTGCTCTGATGGTTTGTCACATCCAACATCTGGGTCATCTTGTCTTGATCTCTGTTGACTGCTCTTCCCTGCAACTGTGGTAACAGCTTCCTGTCTCTCTGCATGTCTAGTCATTGCCACTTGTATGCTGGACGTTGTGAACGATATATCATCATCCTCTGAAGAGTGTCAATGCTTAAGTTCAGCGACCGGCTGCTCATCTTAAACATGTGTGTTTTGTGTCTTGCTTTGGTGTTCAGTAGGGTCTGTGGGAATCCACCCAGCGGGGCTCAGTCAGCACATTTGCCTTCCCTGTGAGGTCAGGGTGGGTCTTGCATAGGGTATGATCCTTACTCCTAGGAAAGGCCTTGGCATCTTGACTGGACACCGGGAGTAGGACGTAGGGTGGGCTGTACTCCAGCAAGGACTGTCACTTGCGCATGTTTTGGTTACGTCACACGGCTGTTTCATGATAATCTTAGTTCCATAAGTAACTTGATGGTTAATACTGACCTAGTGTGTGTGGGTATCTGTTTAGTCATTTGGTTTTCCAAATCTTATTCTCTGTTGGATTCTTTTGGGATGTTTCCTGGGGGCTGAGTTCCCCAGATTTGTGCATGTTGATGACAGTTTTGATAGCTATAAAATCCTTGGCTCACAATTTCTTTGCTTGAGACTCTTCCTTGAATAAGTAGTTACACTAGATATTTTCCCCTGGTGTAAAAGGTTTGCTGTCTGTCTGATGACTGTCTGATTTTATTTCTCTTGTGTTTCATGTGTTCTTCCTGCCTGAAGTTGCCCACAGAATTTTTTTCCCTCAAAAGATAGTTGTTCTTGGGGAGAGGTTGTGTTTGTTCAACATGCAGTTTGAACGTTTTTGTATTTGGGAACATTTTCTTGAATGCTTTTTTTGTTTTTGTTTTCCTCTTCAGAGATTCCTGTTATTTTTATGTTGTATCTTTCATATCTTCTGTCAGTATTTGCCTGTTCTCTTAGATCGTTTTAACCTCTTTTAAAAAGTTTAGTGCTTTTTCCAATTAAAATAAATAAATTTATATTTAAAAAATAAAATTAAAATACTTTATAAAGTTTGGTGCTTTTTATCATCCTCACTGTCTTTTTTCTTCCTTAGTGTCTTATTTGTTTTATTTGATCCTGTGCTGTTTTTAACTGTAGTCTTCATTTCTCAACTGAAATTCTCTTCTGTTGCCAATTTTTCCTTGACTTTGTCAGCTCTTTTCCAAGTTTTGCTGATTCGGATTCACGTTGTTCTTTCATGCATTGTGTCATTTTCTCAGTGTCTCTGTTTGGAAATAGACATGATAGTTTTGATCTCTTCCTGTGTTTCTGGTGTTTTCCATTATCTTTCTGGGTGGTGTTCTGCTCCTTATTCTCATTTTTCCTTAGGGCAGCTTGTCTGGGGTTCAACCTTTTCGTGGTTCACTTTCGTGTGAACTGTGCGGTCTTTAAACCTCAGGAGGAGGCAGTTTGAAGATTTGCTGGCTTCACCGAGCTCCTCTTCCATAGTTTCCACGTGGTGACAGATGTGCTGTCTGTGATTCTTGGCTCTGCCTCTCTCGACTCTTAGCTGGACCTTTTTGTCTCCTCTGTCCTGTTCTGCTCGGCTTCAGAGGAGTACGCTCCTCACAGAGTCCCCTCTTTGTGGGCTCCTGGCTGGTCATAGGCAGAGCTCTTGGTGGCAAGGCCACAGGCAGAGTACCAGCCCGGTCTAGTGGCTGCTCTCCGGTGAACCTGCCCTTCTTCCTGGTGAAGACTCCACGGGTTTGAGACTGCATGGGTGCCCGGCAGCCTTCCGCACAGTTTTGAGGTAGTCTCCAGGCTTGTGGCTGCTTGCAGCTCGTCTCCACTGGTTTTGTTCTGTGTGTTGCCTGCTGGCGTTTGGTTTTGCTTCCTAGCTGCTCTGGGTTTTCTTTGGCCTTTGGGAAGATTAAAAATCTCTGATGCCGCTGGCACCATCTTTCCAGAAAGTATTGATTAACATTTTCCAATATGTTTTCTCTTAATTTATAATAGTTTCAAACCTTTAGAAAAGTGGAAAGAGCAGTGTGAGAATCTCCATATCCAGATCCTCGGTTCTGAACACTTAGCACCACTATTTCAGCACCTCTTCTCTATACACGCCTGTGTACTTGTGTATTATACATGATGTGTACAAAATCTTTTCCTGATGGATATCCCATCACCCCTAAATGCTGATGATGGTGGACACTCTTACGTTACTACTGCACCCCCTCTCCCCCGCAATCAGGACATCACCCTGATGGCCCAGAGTCCCCAGACCTGCTTGGGCTTCGCCACCTGTCCAGGGCGTGTGTCCAGGATACTTCCAGCTGGCATATGCTGTGAGCCTGTGCCTGATGCCTGCATTCCTGACGGTGTTAGAGAGAACAGGCTTCTTGTTCTGTTGGGCGATCCTCAGTGTCATTAGGCCGACAGTATTGACTTCTTGTTGCGGTGACTTTAGCCTTGATTACGTGACTGAGTGCTTGGTTAAGAAAGCAGCCTTCCCCACTGTAGCTGCCTAGGCCCTTGGTGTTTATTAGTGTTGTGTGAGGAGGGGTCCAGGGTCACGCACTCCTCTGTCCCTGTCACCCCTCCCCTGGCCTCAGCACCCACGCATGGCTCCCGCTGCATCAGGACCTCCAGGGTAGGGGCCACGCTGTGGCGCTGTGTGTCCATCATGCCCCCGTTGCCTTCTGCTGTGAAGAAGAGCCTCCCTCCCACCCTCCTCCATCCATCCATCCACTCATCACCGTGTGTGGACACATGGATCCTGCTGTGTTCAGGGGGTGTAATCAATGCTCTCGTTGTTTCTAGATTGATCAGTGGAAGCTTCTTCGAGCTGGTTCTATATCCTTTTGAAACGTTGCCCTCAACCTGTAAGCATGAGAGGTGTCCGGGTGACTGTGCCTCCCCTGCCCTCCCCACGTGGCACCTGGGAGCTTCCCTGCAGTGGAGGGTGATACTTGGAGACAAGTGTCTGAGCTCTGTGCGTGCTGGTCGCCGCAGGGTCCCTGTCCCAGGCTCTGGAGGCCCCAGCAGTCAGAGACTGCAACGTGTGTTTGCACAGTCGTGTGCGTGTGTGCGCCTCTGTCTATCTAGAATGACCGTACGCGTTCCAGTGGATCCTGAAATTCTAGTCTAGGACCTCAGGGCTTCTTCCAGGCTCCTCCCCTTCCTTCCTTAGGAGTCCCTTCACAGGCAGTGAGACGTCAAGTTCCCATTCTTCTCAGAGTATTTGGTTCTTTTTTGTTTTTGTTCAGTGTAACCAGTCCCACAACCACTCTGGCCGCTGGGTCCCTGTGCTGGGAGGGGAGGGCCTAGGGGAAGGGCATGTTGGTCAAGTTCTGTCTTAGGCATTGAAATACCTACAAAGGAGACGAGCGGGGAGGGTGTGGGTGTTGGGAGGGATAGAGCACCTTGAGGAGACAGTGGAGACATGTCACTGAAGGCCCAGGGGGCGTGGTTTCATGTATTGTTGGTGTGCCTGATTTTGGACTTTTGGAAAAGTGAGTTTTGTATGTGATAATGAACACAAAATCTAGAGCTTAAAAAAGTCCTTCAAGTGCTTTTCTTCATCAGAGAGAATGCTTAATTTTTTTCTTTTAGTTTAGGACTATATCCTTAAGGCTGTGTCTTAAGAGCATTTATTATGAGCCAATTTTAGACTTGCAGAAAAGTTACATGAAGAGTAGAGTTTTCGTGTACCCCTTACTCAACTTCCTGATATGAAGTAGTGTAGTGCTGTGATTACTGTGAACTCAAGACATTACTGGATTTTGTCTTTCAGAATTAGTTTAAAATAAGTAAACTTCATACTTTAGAGCAGTTTTTTGGTTCACAGTCAAATTGAATGTACAGTACAGTTTTCCCTATGCTTCTGCTCCTCCGCCCACGTGTACAGCCTCCCCCATCAGCCACACCCCCACCAGACGGTGCTTTTGTTACAGCTGACAACCTGCATTGACAGGCCATCACCACTCAGAGCCCACAGTTTATATCAGGGCTCACTTGTGTTGTACACTCTGTGCTTTTGGACAAATGTATATACTAATGTATCTACCTGCATAGCCTCGCACACACAGTATTTTCACTGCCCTGAAAATCCTCTGTGCTCTGCCTGTTCATTCTTCCCTCCCCCACTCCCTGGAAACCCATGATCTTCTTACTGGCTTCATGGTTTTGTCTTTGCCCGTGTCACAGAGTTGAAACCAGACAGAACGTAACCTTTTCTTACTGGCATCTTTCACGTAGTTGAATGTATTTAGGGTTCCTCCATGTTGTCTCATGGCTTGATAACACACTTCATTTTGGCGCTGTTTCATTGCCTAGATGCACATTTTACTTAAACGTTGCCTACGAAAGGACATCTTGGTTGCTGCTGAGTTTTGGCAGTTATGAATGCAGCTGCTGTAAACATCTGTGTACAGGTTTCTATGGGTGTGAGTTTTGAACTTATTCAGATAAATACCAAGGGGCACAGTTCTGTGTAGTGAGAGTACATTTACTTTTGCTATAAACCGCCATACTGTCTGCCCAAGTGACTGCTCCATTTCCCGTCCCCGCCCAGCGCTGAATGAGCATTCCTGCTGCTCCACATCCACACCAGCACCCGTGTTGTCAGTCTTCTGGGTTTTGGCCTTTCTCATAGTTGTGTGGTAGTGTCTCTCTGCTTTAATTTGCGTTTCTCTAATGACATATGATGTGGAGCATCTCTTCATGTGCTTATTTGCTATCTACATATCTTCTTGGTGAGGTGCCTTTTAAGATCGTTTAAAATGGGGTTGTTTGTTTTCTTGTTATTGAGGTTTTAGAGTTCTTTGTGTAGTTTGGATTTTTTAAGTCAGATGTGACTTTTGCACATTTCCTCTGTACTTGATGGTTCCTGCTCTGCACTGATGCTGCAGGGCCCTGTCCTGGCGTTCGGTCTCTGCAGCCCTCCGTGCTTCCTTGTCTTTCCTGACCTGACACTTTGAAGAGTGTGTGTCAGCTATTTGCTGGACGGTCTCCTGTTCTGGGTGCATTGTCAGTTTCCTCTCGGTGAAATCCAGGTGATGCATCGTGGCTGGGGTGCCACCCCGGCCATGCTGTGCCCTTGGCGCGCCATCTCCGGAGGTGGTGGCGTCCGGGAGCCGGGCTTGCAGGTGTCCGTGCTGGAAAATCCATCTCCTCTCTTCATGAGAGTCCTGTGGGGAGTTCTGCGGCTGTGCTCCCCCAATCACTGTTCCTCCCAGTCAGTGTCACTGCTCCCTGCTCGGGGCCGCGGGCACTCCTAGGGCCTTTTTGGGGGAATCTGCTAGCTCCACCTCTTCCATTCCTCACCTGCCTCTGTCACAGCGGGGGTTGCAGTGGGGTCTCCTGTCCTGGCCCTGTTCAGTCACCACAGGCCCCTTGTGCTTGGCTTCTCTCTCCTCTCACTTAACCCACCGCCCTTGGAAGGTTTCTCACCTTCCCGCAGCACAGATGTTCCAGGCTCACCTCACATCTTCCTGCTGTAACTGTGGGGTCGGCCGTGTCTCCCTGGAGCCGTGGTTCCTTTAGCTGGGACACGTGTAGGACCATGTGTTGTCATGCTGTTGAGTTTTGCAGACTTGCTGGGCGGCAGGGATACTCAGTGTTTGTGAATGCGCTGTGGGCGCTCGTTCTCAGGACAGGGTATCGGCTCTCATAGGGTTTACAGAACGTCATGGATTATACCGACTGTCTCGGCTTATCTTCATCCACCTGGTGTGTTTTGTGCTGGATGTGGAGCTCCACAGTTACCTTGTCAGCATCTCTGTCTTCATCTCCTCGCGTCTCCTGTGGGTTTTGCTCTTCTGGGGGTTGCTGTGGTATTTGCTATGTACAGATCTGTAAGTGTTGTGCCTTCACGGTTGGTTGCGATTTTTAGCATCACAAAGTGTCTGTCTGTGCCCTGTGGGCTTGGTGTCTCCTTGTCCTCAGGCAGGCCTGTTTCCCCTGCTCTTCTGTTCCCCTTGGTCTGGAGCCTCCGTTCCCCTTGGGCCTGTGGCCCCTCCTGTAGGTGCACCTCTGTGTAGTGTGCGGTGGGGTCCTGTCTTCTGAGTCGCGCTGGCGACACAGGCGAGTTAAGCCCATCATCTGTGTTGGTACAGCTGACGTGTGGGTTCAGACTCTGTCCCAGACTCTTAGGATTATGATTATTATTTTTGTTTACAGTTGCTGTGTGTTTTGGTGTGATGTGTAGTCTTTGCTCCCTTATTAAGATAATTGTGTTTAGGAAGGTTTGTGCCTCTGCTCTAGTGGTCACTTCCGTATGTAAGTGTTTGGGTGTCTTTACCCCAGGTTTTCACGTGTGTTTTCTGTTAGTGGTCACTTCCGTATGTAAGTGTTTGGGTGTCTTTACCCCAGGTTTTCACGTGTGTTTTCTGTT